>NW_010107873.1:0-70440 GCF_000699245.1 Pterocles gutturalis
CCAAGTGCAAAACCTTGCACTTTGCTGTTCATTGCAGCCACCCGAGATCAGGGATAGACATTTACACAGCTATGTCTATTGGAAATACTCTTGCCCAGCTGTATGCTACTTGCTTATGCTAGAGATTACTGTCCCCAGGAGGCATCTCATCAACATTTGCTAATCTGCTTCAGACAACCACGACTGAGTTAATTCAAACAGCTGATGATAGTGGATTGCACTAACAGGGCTAACTTTGCCTGAAGCGTTTTAGCGAATGCACCCAAGATCCCTTACAGGAGCAGAGCTGTGGGGAGAGCTTCCAGCTGCTGGCTGTGCAAACAGCTGGGGGTAGAATGGTTGAACAGGCACTTGGGATCTTGAGGAAGATGTCTTTCCATGGCCTAACATGGAGTTAGCTGAGACACTGGGAAAACAAAAATGAGTCACAAGAGCAACACTGAATAAGGATAGAGTCCAAATCAAGGGTTTGTCTCTTGATTTTTTTTACCGTAGATGGTGATTTCAACTAGAATTCACTGCTGATGTCCAAATGTCCTTCAGTATCATGAGGAGACTAGTCCCGCATGAAAAAGTCTTTAATGCCCCTAAAATTACCAATGATATCTGAGTGTCCAGCTTTGTAACCCATGTACCCTCTTCTGCTTTATGGTTTCAGAAGACAAATAAAATAAGAACATGCAAATAAAATGTAATCTCTCTTCAATAAAAAATCATCTATATTAAAGTTCACAGATACATCTGTTAGCTTTCAGGCATTATTCACAGGAACAGTGTCTGCCTCTTATCCTTTCCTCTCAAAAAAAAAAGCTGAAAAACAACTGTTACCTCTCCTCAACATCTAATATTTTCACCTCCTTAGTCAAGTGTATAACTCAATCCTTGCATCCATATTTTCACAGTTGTGGTAATGCAACATCCTCTGGGCTGTCTCGTGCTTTTTTCCAAGGTATGTTATTACCTTCTGTATGTTATGCTCTCTTCCTTCCCACCATATTTCTGGCGCATCGCATGCCCCATGTGGTGGATGAGGACATTATCTGATTCCGTGGTTGTAAATAACTGTGTTAACAGATTGAGATTGATGCCAGGTTTAGAATAATGCTACTTCTACAGCTGTCTTTCAAGTGTGTGAACACAGACTCGCCTCACCTGGGCTGGTTGTTTCTGCCACAGTGCTTTATCCTCCACATTGTAAGCAGGATCCTGTGGCCAGCTTCTGAAGACTTAACCCTTCAAAGACAGAAAGATATTGTCTATGGAGCAATAAAAATCAGTAAGCTTCACTGTGAATCCCCCCCAACCACTCATTGGCACATCTCTGGATAGCCGGTAACATCCTGCTTGATAGGGTGTTTTACATGATATCTCCAATTTGTATTGCATTAGACACCAAAGTTAGTACTTAACATCTTCATGTGGTCTGTTGTGATTTGCTAGGGATACGCTTACTGGTTATTAACTGGATAAAACCTGATATTAGCTTGGCTTTGTTTAATTTCTAATGTTATTTACTCTGTGATAACTGACTAACCTCAGTTAACATTGTGAATTGTTTGCCCTGTAATGACCAGATATTCCATTACATTATGTAAATTATTTGCACAGTGATTATGATTCAATGTTATTGGTAATTAGAATTATTTTCCTGCTGGTATTGCTGTATAAATGATCTGTCATTAATCACAAGGCACACCTTACCAAGACCTCTAATGAGGAAAGCTGCAGTTAAATGTCACTAAGCTATCGGTCTCCTCTGGGCCATTGTTTTACATCACAGGGAACTGTTTTCTGTATTTATTGATTATTCATTGATCATTACCATAAAGACCTGGGGCTTTGTAAATGTTTTTATTCTTTGATGTAAGGTATCACCAGACTTTGAGTCACAATGATCAAAATGTGTAGCTGCTAAAATTTGCTCATCAGATTTTCACACTTGCAGTTTAAACCACATAAGAAGTTCCTTCTCTTGAAGAAGGAAGAGGATCCATAGTCCACACCCCTTACATTGGTACCTGCAGAATCAAGGGCACAGCTTTGCCAAAGGAAAATTAAAAAAAGGCAAAGGCCGATTCGACCCCAGCCAGCAGAGCACTATCTTTAATTCAGAAAAGAAACTTGCAAGAGGAAGCTCCTCTTCCACTGGAAAAAGCAAACCAAAAATGTTGTTGTTCATTTTCTTGCACTCGCTACATATACATAACTTTTTTAGGAGCCACTTTTATTTATTTTATATTCTCCTTGCAATAAACCACTAGTAAACTAGTTGGTGAGAAGAACAAGAAAAATACACCCAACATCATTCCTACCCCTATTTAGTGTTTGCTGTGCCTGCTTTGGTGACCTGACTGTTTACCGTGCAAGCAGAGAATCTCATACCCTTGGAAAGCTGAGTGTCCATTTAACCCGTGCCGTACAGCCAGACCTCCAAGCTCTGCAGTGCCGAGGCCAGCGGGTAACAGCCAGCCATATCCACACCCTGCAAATGGATAGTGACAGGACAGAACCATTGATTACCAGGATTTCTAAGGTAGGAATTAGAGTTTAAGGATCCCAAGCACAGTGCTAAGACCCAGAAAAGAGGGATTTAAGACACACTCCCGAACCCTGTACCTCCATACACCGTGCAGGCCATGAACAGGTACTTCAAGGTTGTATGAGAAGGCTGAGGCAGATTTTCACACATCCATAGTCAGAGCAAAACCTGAATGTTTTGTCTTCTCAGGGTCTGAAGTTACTTAAAATTAGAGCTATGTGATTAAGTAACATAAGATGACAGAGTTATTCCCAAATGAGAGATTCTGAAATGAGACTCATGCCTAGTAAATACCCTTTACTATGACTTAACTGCAAGGTGTTTAGTATAAATACTTTTTCTGAGTGTCTGAAAGACCTAGAACTGTATATGAAGAATGAAAATACTTGTCACAACACCTTCTGTAATTTTTGTGGTATAAAGAACTGTTTACCTATATAGCGATTCAGTCAAATTGCAATGCCTGCTTATCATGCTAAAAGATTTGAACAGTCTGAAAGAAATATTTCTACTGAAAAGGTTTATTTAGAATCAAAATGAAAACAGCTGAAACCTACTGAACCAGAAAATGTATGCAAAGGAAGATCAATGTGAATAAAATATCTCTTTTAATATTTTACCAGGGGAAAAACCATAATCATTAATGTTGTTTTTGATTTTGAGTCGTTGTAAGATTATGAACAGTCTTGGTTTTGCCTTGGAAGGTTGAACAGAAAGACTAGTCAGTTGTATAAGGGAGCAATGGATAATAGAGGAACATGAAGAAGAGTTTTGTACATTTAAAAGGCTAATTGATGATTGATCAATGCAAATAAATGTAGAATATGAATTACTTTGATGAACCTGTCTCATGGAACCTATGTCCTTCATAAAATCTGAACCATGAAAGTCTAGTAAAAGATTTGGAAGACAAGTGTCCATATGTTCTTAATGAATAATGACAAAAATAAAGGGGTGAATAAATTTCAAAGTATTTGGTGATGTGCCCTTTGCACCAGTCTGTACCGTTCATAAAATATATACTGTCAGAATTAAGCAGGCAAATAGTGAGATGTGCAGACAGCAATATATTGGAAACATAGTGGGTATCTTTGGTTAATCAAAATACAACAGCTACCTTTTTTGTGAAGCTAAATAAAATCAAGTGAACAGTTTATCCACTAACATTACACTCTTCTCAAACAAGAACATTATGTTTCTCTAAGTCTTTTGGTAAACATGGAACAATTGCCCTGTAATAACAAGAAACTGAGGAAATGTGTTGTATGATTTCTGTTCATGAGCATTTTGCTGAAATAGCGCCAAATGACTTTTTCTATGAGTTGTAGGGATGTGTTTTACATTTGGGCTCATTTAATTTCACTTATTTCTTTCATCACCAAATCAAACCATAGGGGAGTATATTTTTTAATTTAGAGTTATATATTTTTCCTAACAGTGATTCCAACAAATATATTTCAGTTTAGGTTAGAATACTACCATTCATCAGACAGTGCATTCAGCTAAAAACCCTGAAATCACACAAGCATGAGTGTTAGACAGATGCAGTAGAATAGCCAGTGCTGCAGATCAGCTGTATAAGAAAAACAAAAACGTAGGTCTGATTTCAAATGTGGGAATCCAAAGTCACATATTGGCTTTATGTCTGTGACTTTTTTTTCCCCCTACTTTGTCAATTAATGAGATTAGGAAATCACATTAATGAATCCTCTGAGTCTTTACATGTATGCAGAGACAATAGCAGGGAGCACAGAAGGGCATCGGAGAAGAGGGGTTCTTGCAGACTTTACAGTTCCTTGAAGTTTTTCAGAGTATTATCTATTGCGGGAAAATAGCTGAGCTAATCTGAATTTACTAGCAGGAGTTTCTATAGGAAAGGAATATGAGAGGAGATATCTTTATCGTCTGGAGGGGACAAAAAATGTGGGACAGCCACGTGTGCAACACCCACTGTGTCCCAGATCCCTCCTGATCCTCCTGGCAGTGGAGGATCTGGTTCTGTGCAGTCTGGGCACTGTGATTCTTTCTCCTGAGAGTCTTTGGACTCTCTTTTTCTTGTTCTCCCTGAGGAATTTGGGGAATTTCTATCAATTCCTTTCTTCCCCAGGCTGAGGAGACTGGATGATTTGCAGATACTGGATTGATGCCACACTGCAGAGACTGAAGAAATGCCTCAGCAAGGAAAGAGAATTACATACATATATCTATACACACACACACACACACACACACACACACACATGCTAAAATACAGCCTTTACAGAAATTACATAGCACAAAATAGGGAAATAAGTGTAAGAAAATACTGACAAAGTTACTGTATAATAGTTACTGAATTTACAAAAAAATTGAAAAAGCCACTTGCAAGGACACACATGCATGTGATAAAATAAAACATATGGCACTTTCTTAGCAGTTTAATTCTGAGTAATATTGACTAAACTTTGCTTGGCCTTCAGCTGAGAAGTGAAAAAAAGGTAGCATCTTGGTGTTAAATATAATATTACCTCAGTGCCTCCCTAATCCATAACGGAAGCATTAATCACTGTGTCTTTGTCATGGCAGCAAGGCAGTTTGCAGTCTGTCCATGTACTTGATTTATGAACAGCTGATGGCCACTGAACTGCAGCAATCCACCAAACAGTATTTTGTACTTCCTTCTGCCTTAAGTATAAATGTTACAGCACACCAACATTATATTCTATCTAATATATACCAGGTTAGTTTTGTAAGCTCTTTCATTTTTGCCTCTTTTTGGTCTGGTTTTCAAGTCTCACTATTTCCTCCTCCATCACAAAATGCATTGCTTATCTTAGACCCCCAGTTCACCACCTTATGTAAAAGTCTGGGCTTTGCCAGAGCAGGACCAGCACGCTTCTCCCATCCAGCACTATCAAGGTGAGCTCCTATTCAGTCTGAGCAAGAAATGGCATGGTCCTCAAGCCTATTTTCCTTCTTCTTTCAGTACGTTTCTTCTTGTCCTGTGAGTTTCATGTGAAATTTGGAGTTTCAAGATCTGATGCAGATCCTTTTGGGTGTGAGTCCCCAGTATGGCCAAACTCTTCTTCACGTGGTTGCTTTGGAAGAAAAAGGAAGGTGACTAAATTTGCATTTTGTTCTTTTGCAGATGCATAAGAGATGGGGTACTCAGCTTGAGCTACCATTTAGAAACACCTGGGGGTCAAAGAGCCCCAAAGGGTCCCTTCTCAGCCCCCTCTTACAAGGGGCACCAGTCTCAAGTCCAAAAGTGTCAGGCTGCTGTCTCACCAGTGTGTGGTGTGAAGGGGATCCCAACTCGTCCATACCTGCAGGGACATTGTGGCTATGGAAACCTGCACACTTCATGAGTGCACTCACTCCGTGTGGGTCTTCTGTTGCGATCTGCTCTCCAGGGGAATTCTGCCCATTTTTGATGAAATATCTGCGTCCTCCCTTTCTCGATTTTGTCTCATTCCTTAGGCCTCACCTGTGCTCCAGTCTGCAACTTTTAAAAGCCAAGGGTATGTCCAAATTTCTATTAATCACAAGCCTATGATGGTGCAGCAGATTGCTGCATTTGGTGGCATTTAGGAGGTTATGGCTTTGTAAACTGTACTGCGCTGTTCACCGTTGCTTGTAAAAAAGTACTCTTTGGTTAATGGTATCTAGAAAATAATGGTTAAATTTAAAACATCTCAAATTTTGAAGAGTGCATTAAGAAAAAAAAAATATAACTGCTAGAAAAGCTAGGGTTTTTAATGCTTTTTCTCACGTCTCTTGGTAAGAGAATGAGGGATGTATTCACAGATATTTGAAGGGTGGCTTGAAGACACAGTGCTGCCCTACAGGAACTCCTGACTTCAAAGGATGTATAACGAGGTATATGGGATGAAATTAGGCGAGAGTGTTAACCAGATAAGTAGTTTTTCATCCTGGAAATACATTCCAAATGTTCATAAATCCAATAGCAATTGCAAACATTTTTTGGGGAGGATTCCTACCAGAGAGATCTGCCAGGTTTTGGCAGATCGCAGGTGCCAGTGTACATTATTTATTTAGGCTATAACAACCATAAGTGATGAGTAGGAATTACGGGCCCATTTCTAATGGCAGCTTGGGAGAAAATGTGAGACAAAGCAGAGCTTCAGAGGGACTGCAGAGGGTGGTGGTGCTGGTTTGCTTTACCGCTTTGTGTTTCCTGTTATTTGTCAATAAAGAGTTAATATTCTCATAATGTTTTTTTTTTTTTTTTTTTTTTTAATTAGTGAAAATAAAAGGAAAAAAAAATGCGATCGTAAGGAAGCGACTCTGCATCCACCGTCGCCCACAAGATGGAGCTCTCAGCTCAGGAGCAGGGAGGGTGTCCTTTGTGTTACCAAAAATGAAACGGTTTTTGCTCCCACCCTTTCCTAATTTTTATCTTTTGCTAATATAATGCAGATTGGTTTTATACATAATTTATGGAACCCAGAACTGGTATAGGGAATGCTGTCACTCATTTTAATGACTTAGATATGTTTTTTATTATTATTATACTGTATAGACTTTGGAAAACCTTCATTTGGATCCCATTTAGAATACAGGAAGTTGCCCAAAGCTTGGATGTGAACCTTAATTTACTGAAATCCTTGCAAGGCTGAGAATATTTACTGCTGGCATTTATTGCTCCTGTGAGAGTCAGAGCGAGGGTGAGTGGGGGAGAGCGAGAGAGAGGAAAGGAAAGACAACCATAGCTTCAGCCAAAAAAGCAAAGAACATATGTTGGAGTTGTGCTCGGCTGTGCGAGTGCAGCAGCAGGGTGATCTGCCTCTGAGCCGCTCTGCTGGGACAAGGAGGTGCCTTCCTGCCTTAGAGATTTAGAAGAACTCTTAACAGGACTTGTCCTTTGGAAAGCTGAGTCTGCTTTTCTAAAGCCTCTCTTTATAAAGTGGGTTTCACTGCCAGTGAGGACACTTGGGACTGATGTACCCTGCAAAGGATTGGGCCCTTTGTCTGCTGCAGCAGAAGTCCCTTTGGACTTCCCATTGTGTTTTGCAATTAAAAGACTGCAGGGATTTTAACAGTGCAGAGTTACAGCAATTCCAGGGGTACCCAAGGGAAACCTGACGCAGGACCCCAGGCAGCGCTGGCTGGAGCGGGGCAGTGCTGCGAACCCACCGCTGTGTTGCAGGGAGCTGGAGAAGGTGACCCAGCAGCCAGCAGTAATGGAGGCTGGAAAAGATCTCTGACTTCTCCTTCTCCTTTCAGTTAGTTTGTGCCTGCACAATAATAACAAGCGTATGCAAGCTCTGGTTGTTAAAACTTGTAGAGAAAAATATTCCTAGGACAGGGACAGTCTTTGCTGTGGCCACAAGTGCGGGTAATTTCTCCAGCCTTTCAGAAAATCGGAGTTCTGCACTTCAGGAAAAAGAATAAGTGCCCCGGTAATTTTTTTTACTTTAAAGAAAAGGAGGGCAAGATTTTTAAAATAACTTTTTTATGTGTTTGCTTTATGCTCCCCTGATCCTCCAGCCCCCTTTCATTCAGCTGCCTTTCAACCAGTCTCTCTGGTGGCTTGTTTGTCCTGTGCTGTGACAGTTAAAATGGCTAATAAAGCAGCTGGCAGAAGGAAGAATGAAGGGACCATGCCAGCTATTGCCCCTGTTGTGGAAAAAAATGATGGTGAAACTTTTATATTTCTACATTGAAATTTCCTCAGAAACCTGTATGTTATGGACCAGAGATTTCTTAAAGGAAAACACTGTTTTGTGAATCTGTAAAGAAATGCAATTTGTTTTCTGAAGAGCAGTTTAATTTAAGAGATTGCCTATTTACATGAAATACCAACAACTGTTTGTTACTATTGTTACTGAAACAGCTTTTGATGATATACTGTCATTATTTTGAATTTACTTATGCTTTGTTAGTATTTATTACCAGCACTGTGAAAGGCTCAAGGCATTGCTCTGCAAGGAGTACCAATGCGTGGCAAGAAAGTTTTTCTCTAGGAGCTCACAGACAGAGTACGGCCATCCAGGAAAGCAGGATGGGCTGAGCAACTGGGAGACTGCAAAAGCAGAAAAAGTCTGTGGAAAGCTGTCCCTCTTTTATAGGCTATATACTGCATGCAATAGCAGAGTGAGTCCCAGATACAAAAGATTACTGTTAAGGTCTTAAATCTCAAATATAGCTCAGTTAGAGAACATGATTGAAACAGCAAGTACATAAAATTGGAAGATCTGTGTTCATGATACACTATCTAAATGCTTACAGTATAATTATAATCATAGCACCAGATTGTCTCCTGCATAAACACCTAACATTTCTCCAGTAAAGACCTTCTGAAATACCTCAAAAGATGTGCGAGTAGTTCAGCTATGCAATGTCTGCTCCTAGAATTAGGAAAACTGAAATGTAGAGAAGGGATTTGCAATTTCGTGTAGAGCTGGAAGGTTCATGATCATTCTTTATCTCTTATTGTGTGAGTGGGAGGGCACCCATCTTGAACACACCGCTAGACACAGTTATTCATTTTTACATTAAGATGTCATTTCACATTAATTTAAAGGACTCCACTGCAAAATGTGGTGGCATTGTTTCATTCTTAATAATCTCATAATGATTTCAATTTTGAGAAAATATTTAAGCATTGGAATACATAAGGAGAAATTTGTGTAAATTTGATCATTAGACCTGTTCACAATAAGTTGGACAAATATCTGTGAGGGATGACATAGGTATAGTTGATTCTCCCTTGAGGCAGAGGAATAGACAAGATGACCTATTTACTCTGTTTTCTGGGACTTATGTGAGACTGGCTGTAGGTATTTAAATGCAGAAAATATTCTGTGTCAAAATAAAGAAAAACTGTGTTAAAATAAAGTTCAACTTAACCTGAAGCTAAACAAGAAATTTGCAGGAATCATGTAATTATCCAAAATCAAACATATATAATATCTAAAATTTGAAAAAAAAGGTGAAATTTTAGGAAAATACATAGAAGATAGCATCAGAAATGCTCAGAAAGAGCCAAGGAACCTCAGCTCTGCTGTATAACAACATTATCAAATAAAATTATTCCAATGAGGGGCAATTTTGTTGCTAGTTCCAGATTCAAATGTTTGCCTAAAAATAGCAAATATCTTTTTTTTTTCTCTTTGTGTCATCATAGTGTTCCCATTAAGAATATAGCCAGCAGCTGCTTTCGTTAAGAGAAGCCTGTGATCTCAGCTGCAGGAAGAACAATGGAAACATGCTGTTCTTCTCAAAATGCCCCTGTGGATATAGGCTTCTCCTGCTCGGCTTTTTCATCATAAACTCTCTTCACACCAGCACCGCAAGCCTCAAAGAGCAGGGTCAGACTGGATTTCTAGGTACTTCCATCACTTGACGCGGGCTCGGTGTCTGCAGGCTGAGCTGCAGGATGACTAGGCTGCTGTTCTGCATTGCTTTTGCCATGGTGGTGCCATGGTCTGGCTAACAGCCTGTAAACCTGATTTCTTGGCATCTGTCACAGAAGGGCACTCATCCTGCATTTCATACCATATGCTGTGAAGGTAGCTGGGACTGATGGGCAGCTTCAGCTTTGCATGCTGTGGACACTAGGAGCTCATATGCCCTCAGAGAGCCAGATTAGAGAGTATGGTGAGCTATATTCTGCTCATAAGATCACTTATTCAAGCAGCATGTAGATGCAGCATCGTATTGGGACCTCATTTCCACTTAGGAGAAAGCAACTATTTTCAAAGACAAGCTTCCCACACTCTCCATGAGATTTTCTGCAGAAGAACTTCTAAAAATACCAATATTTAAGGGCAGAAATGTTTGTTAAGCCTACAACACTTCCTTGAAGTGTAGGACACAGAATTCCATAGTTTTAACTGCTTGAAGAGTGTAAAGAATGACCTATTTTACCAAGATCACATAATCAGATGAACAGAGGGCTAGTTTTATTCAAGATACACTTTTAAATTAAAATTAACTCCCAGACTGACTACCCTGGTTTATTTATAAGATTCTAAAAATGTATAGCTATTTTGTGCTTTCCCTGTTGACAAGGTGGTAATATTTGTCAAGGCTGTGACCCTCTGTGATCATTTGTTTGAGGTCTTCATTGGCTGTTTGATGGATATCCTGAAGAAGAACCAGGACCTTTGAGTTGACACTGTTTTACTTCAGGATATCAAATGCTAGAAAGACATTGTCTTGTTGGCTCCATTTGATGAATTCTTGCAGGTGGGATTCAATCGAATGTGTAACAAGCAGTGTACAGTGACCTGATTATTTATCTTGTCAAATGGAGTCCCTGGACGTAACTGCCATTGACACTGGAGTATAACCAGCTCTGTATTAAACTGTCCAGCTGTGATGTGGAGGCTGCAGCAATTATTTACTTAAGAAGCATAACACACAGTGCCGAGGATGTTTGAAAGACATGAGAGGCTGTATAGCAGTAACTGCTACCTCAGTGGCCTTTCTGAAGGTGTCCCAATCTCAAATTTTCACAAGACTGCTCTAAAAGGTCATATTTATATCAGCTTTAGTGAAAATTAATGGAGCATGCCCACAATTGAAGGGTTTTTATTTTTAATGTTTTCATCAGCTACTTCATTTAACGTGTCAGCGTATGATCAGCTAATGAAATTGCTAGATCTTGCCCACCACAGTTATGGTGCCACTGCAACTGAAGGGATCTCCTTCTACTGGTAACCCAGTTTCCCTGATAAAGCTTCTTTAATAATGCTTTCGAGCTGAGCCAACAATGACATGAGGAGACCTTTCAGTCATTCATGCCAGCTTCAGCCAGTGATACTTGTGCCAAAAAAAATACTAAAACTGGGGATTCTTGACATACCCAGTCTATTTCCTACTGCCGAATCACTGTCGCATCTAGCAGACTTGTTTGGTGAAGACAAGCTGTAGAGAAGGATGGCGACCAGCTACATCTCTGAAATATGCTACATCTCTGACGTAGCTCCACTTCAGAGTTAACTGGACTGTTCACTCAACCCTCTTTGGATCCTGTATAATTACAACAATTAGATGAAACAATGATTAGTAACTTATCTTAATTACAACCTATTTTTATAAGGTACAGCTTATGCACAAGTTTTCAATTAATTTTAACTGTATGAAGAGTTGAGAGACTTTGTTGTTTTAAGATTATTCAGGACAAAGAACAGATTCTGAATTTCTTCAAATCACTATTTTAGTTTTAGCATAAATTAACAGATTTGTTTATTAATGCTCAGAATGCTCATCCTGTTTTTAAGGGATGAGAACTGTAAGTTTGGAGAAGGTGTGCTCATTTTTCGTACATAATAAAAATGGTGAATCTCTGCTTTAAAGGCAAGAGATAAGTCTCTCTAAACTGTAAGGCTGTTACTCCATACCACAGTGGTTAGGTGGGGGAAGTGAGCCTTTTTCAACGAGATTCTTGAAGGTGAGGCTTCTTACAAAAGATTTGCTGTGGATTGGACCCAATGCAGAGTGTCCCTGAAGTTGTGATTTTCCTCTTCTCCATCACACTACCCCTGACAGGCAGCCCTAAGAGCAGGGGGCACTGCACATCCCTTCAGTGCCACGCTTCGTCCCTCTGTTACCTCCACAGATTGTTTCTGCTTGTCCTTTAGGTACTCTGGTCATCATAAACTTGTGTATAAACCCATGCTATGAAACCATACTGCATTTTAGACCCAAGAACCAGCTTTGAGAGGTCACCTATGTTTGCAGAAAGTCTAAGCATCAAAAAATTCTGCACATGAACACCTATTAGAGTCCGTGATTCCTGGTATTCATGGGAATTAATTGGCTCTGTGAAATTTGAGAATTGTACAGGTTCACTGCTAGAACTAAGTCACAATTAGTGCCAAGTGCTTTTACTGCTAAAAAAGCCCCATGGATTAGGCCTTTCAGAATAAAGAAAACCCGCTTCTGAACTTTTTGCCGCAGTTGGATACTCAGTCACAGAATAGTCTACATACTGCCAGTACATTTACAATGTAAACGCTTTCTTTTTAAGGTCAGGGTTTTAAAGCACTAGACTGCTATTGAAACTGCAGGGGCAGAGCCTGAACAATTCTACTGGTTTTCTAAAAATAAGGAGCTTTATAGCTAAACTGCAGGATGTATTTTAGAAGAAAGAGTCTCAACATTTCTCTTGTTACTGCTACTTGTATCCCATCTCTCCCAGTTTTTACTACTTTACACAAAGGCACATATATTGCAAGGCATGGCATAAAATCAACACTCTTCCATTCTAGTTGTTAAGCCCAGTCTTACTATATTTGAGATGTGCCACGATATTCAAATGCATTAACACAAAACCTGAACCACCAAAGGTATTATAGCTTTGCAAATAAAATTACAGTAAGGGAGAATGCCTGTTTGTCTAATTCAGACTTCTTAGCTGCAACTGCTATGTTGAATTTTACATTTTAAAATGTCATATTTTTGTTTAAAACTTGCATCCCTCAAATACCTCATGAAATCCTGCAAGATTCAGAGGCATGAATGAAGCAATTTCCTTCTTCATTATAAATGATTAATTCTAATCAATCAGGGCTTAGTATTCCCAAACCTTTAGAGCTCTTTTGTTTAGCGTTTGGAGAACTTGAAAATGTCTGTTGACCGAATGGTGAAAATGTTTTTTATCTTGTTATTGGAAAAGATTTGCCATTAACTGTGATACCTTAACACAGTGAGGACTAAATTCTGGTCAGTTTGTAGCTAGGTGTACTGACAGAAAAATAGCCAGGTGTAGGCGCACTTATAAGGTTACCAAAAGATTGTCCAGTGTTGCAAGTAAAGGATCCTATAGCTGCTTATATCCATACTTCCCTGGAGGCTGTGACAAACAGTCATGTGTTTTCAGGTTTAGAGGGTGGCTCATCATGCACCTGGCTGTTCCTGCTTCAGATTTCAGGGTAAGCTGCTTTGGCCATAGCCTAGCTGACCATTTGCCTGGCCCAGCTGCTAAGCACAATCCCAATGTAAAGCCCCACGAGTGAATGCAAGTGCTGCTGGTCTTGCTTTCCTGCTCCTCACTGGGCACCAGGACTGATGAGAAGCAGATGATGGTGAAAACCTGCCTGTGTGGATAATGGTGACTCATAATTTCCTTCTGCGAGATTTTCTCTTTAGCTGTTAGTACCAGATTTAAAGGTGAGATACTTAACCTCTCTTTTATAGGCATCCAAAGATCTCGTTCTTCAATTCCAAGCAAGTCTAATACTAATGGTGTGTTAGTCAACATTAGCCAATGTGGGTAAAATTACTTTTTTACATACAAACACTTTTTCCCCCCTAATTTGGTCATTTAATATTACAATGGAGATACATATGTAGATACTGTACATGAACAGTTATTTTTACATGGTAGCACACCTTTGATAAAATATCTGGTTGAGTAAGTATGAAAAACTAAGCAAATGAAACTGTGTTCTTTTGTTACAGAATTTATAGTTCTAAATATAAAGCTTTCTTTTTCCACTTATCCTACCTTTTGTCCTGAAGAACAACTTTTTTGAAGTCAGACAAACTATGCAATTTAATTGTCCCTGTCCAAGTATGTTTTAGCTGAACTTAGGTAGTGCGCTGTAAAACTTCATCTTTCTTCTCTAAACATTTTCAGTTACACTATGTCTTTCAAGGTTTATTTTTGTGTTTCTATTCAGATTTGCAAAAAATATTATGGGGAAACTCTAGCAATTCTTTCAGAAAGAACAGAATTGTATTTGATTTAATTGCTACAGGACAAGACTCAACTGTTAGTAGTCTTAGGGTGCAAATTGTATTGTAGAGCTATATTCTATGCATTCTGATTTCATTCCTTTTTGAACCAAGTACACTAAGAAGAAAATGTTTCCATACTTTAGCATATCGACACTTACATATGGTTTACTATTACCGCTGCCCAAAGTCAACATCTCAATCTGTGCAAAGAAACAGGAGAACAGCCAGTGGGTGGGCTCAAAGCATGAAACAGAAGAAGGGAGAGGGGGAGAGACTGTGTGCGTATGTCCAGAGGAGTTAAGTAGTTAGAGCATCCATTAGGGAGATGAAAGACCAAGATTCATATTCTTCTGTATCATGCAAGAAATTTGCTTAAACCCATCTCTAGCAGATCCCTGATGGCCAAGTTATTTTGTTACTCTGCCCTTTCCAAATGTATCTTCTTAGAGATATTCTATTATGAATAAATAAAAGATATCCCTTGGAGCAGGGATATTCTGTTCATGTTAATTAGCCAGTATTCTGTACATTATGCTTCTTTTTATTCCTGTGGTAACTATATGAAGTGAACAGCACCAGTGGGACAGACGTAAAGTTTCATCCTAAGCTGAACAAGGGGATGGAAAATGTTGGTTAAAGTTTGTGCTGTGAAAGAGAGCAGAACATGGTTGTAGGATGCGTCTCCTCAGGATCCTCCTGGAGGAGCATACCTGGTCAGAGTTGGGTGCCCAAGTCTGGGCAGGTCGGCTCCTTTGGCTCCTGGGGCTTGTCCTCTCCTCTGAACTGCAACTATATCTCATAAAGCAGCTCTCTCTTCTTCCAGAAGTGCGCCCTGCTCCCACAGGCTCCTAAATCAGGAATGGAGATGGTATTAGATGGCAACGATCTATGACTAAGATGTTTCACTGACAAGTTATTTTAAGGATTTATTTGTAGCTTTTACTGAGATCAGTGGGAAATGTACATATAGATTCCTCTGCAAGTCAGCCCTTCAGAGCTTCAATGGGAAAGGAATGTCTGGGCATCATCTGTGTTATTAAATTTTATTTTTGATTCCTCCATAGATTTTATAGTTTTGCAAAAACATGTAGCAAACATGGAATTTATTGCTTATAGTTCATCCAGGAAATATGTCATAGAACAAGATGAACTGAACATAAAAGATAGCTGTTTTGGTTTTGCTTTTCAAATGTTAACAAGTATACGGCAATGGTCTGTAAAATTGTTAAATAGATCGATAAATAATTCCAGTGATAGCATATTGAATTTCAATTGTCAGTGGAAACCAGTGCTTTGAAAATCCTGAATTTTGCTTTTCTAATGACTATATCTGTGTCACTTTACCATGAATACTCAACTTAAGCAATTATCATCAAGGCCTTATTTAACAAGTTTCTAACGCTAACAAGTGTAATTTACTGGAATAGTGAATTTTTGATACCATACCTGTTCTTCATTTCTTGATGAGTTTGACCCATAAATTGATTATATAATTAAAAATGTCTGCACATAGTTTTTTATTAAGCCTGAGGAATAGGAGGGGGAAAAGAGCAGAATTTGTTACGCTGTTGAAATGCAGAACCGAAGGTTCCCTGATGTTTGCGTTATCTGACATCCAGAAAGCTGGCGCCATCAGTCTTTAGGGAGACCCTCAGCTTGGCTGGGTAGTAGGATTCGTTCAAGGACCTTTGCTGTGGTGAGTTGGTGTTCACGTGGCGAGACCTTCAATACTGTAATGCTGAAGGTTGCAGCACCTAACCTTGCCACTCTGCCATTTCAGAGTCCTGAGGTACAGGATTATGAACTGGAAGAGTCAGACACTAAACACATGTTCCCAGAAGGGACAGAGGACTTCCAGATCTGAGCCGGGAATCACAGGTGGCTTTCCAGGAACCAGTGCCTGGAAGAATAAAGTGTTGCAAAGCACTGATTTTAGAAGAAGTTAACTGACAGTATTCATGATGGACTGCTGTAAATCAATTCTGTATAACAAAAAAACTGAATAAAAAAGATAACAGAGCAGTATAATTTTATAAATGTAACAGAAAGAAGCCTAAAACCAAAATTATTCTCGAAGGACATAAAACCCATTAATAGATGGATAGCCAATTTGTGCTAAGTCTTATCCAAGCTTTTGCTGTTAAAGGTATAGAAAGTGAGGACCTTTCTGCCCTGCAGGTGGGGATCTCAACAATCACAAATGTTCAACTGCAGAGGACTGCTGCTGTAGGGCATGTAGATCTTTATTATCTAATCATTAATACCTTATTATCCAAACATTAATACAAGCAAGTGGATGTGTTCCCAGGCAGACAAGATCTAAGTGCATTAGTGTGTATTCTTGGATTAGCTAAACCAGCCTGAGCTTTTTCTGCCGTCAGTCATATCTGTACCACCTCGTTCCTTTTTTTTCATCTTGAGTTTTCTTGTCATCTTTTCTGACCTAACTTTAGCAAACAGACTTACTTTCTAAAACACTCTATGAGAAGGTCTTATAAAATGTACAAACACCTATCAGCATTACTACATCTCCTCAGGCATACTCTTTCTCCATTTCTTCCTTTATACTGATGGTTGTACAGCACCTAGCTTAGTAGGGTTTTGGTCTCTCAGGTGCAGCTGAATGGTGCAGTAACCCAGTAGGATATATGAAGTAGGCAGGTGTAATTTAAGGCCATGGCCAATGAGAAAAGAAAAGAGAAGCTGGGCAAAAGGAGAAAAAACACTGCTGCCATCTGGGGTAGTCAGAATTAGCTATTAGACCAGCCACTGGGCATGTGGTCAACAGGGAGTGTACCCATCAGATGTGACATGAAATATATCCTGACAGTGCCGGGAAGCTTAGAGCCCTAGGTGGTATCTAAACAGGTACCAAATGAAGCTTCTGTCAGAAGGGAAGTGTTCACTGTGAACCAAATGGGCTTGCCACAATGGGAAAATATTTCTAGGCACAGATTTATAGTGAAAAAAAATCATTATAATTTGTTAATTTGGGCATAACGCTCAACAAAGCTCCCACATTTCATGTGTCTATTGCCAGGCTGGAAATTAAAGGATACAGTTATAGCCGCCAAAACACAAAAGTTACAGATATTTCCTCTCTGCAGCTCACTCAGTAGCTTCTACAGGTAAACAACCTGGCACATGTAATACTGACCCTAAAACCTACACTCTCCTATTAGGACTAAATTGTCCGATGACAGCTTTTGCAGCTTCTGTCCCTTTCATGAGACATAAAGGAACTGGCCATGCAATTCCTCTTCATATCATACTGTGTTAGTCATAATTCCTATATAACATTGTCTTCTCTGGATAAATAACATGTAGTAAGTCTGTGTGGTTTATGGAATTCAGTGCAATTTGTCTAGGTTGGTCTGTTTGTTCTCACTCTGGTGTGTCCCATTCCCTGCCACTGTCCCCACCCCCCAGCTTTCCTGAGTTTCACAATAACACTTCAATGATTTTGTGACCTACTAAGCATGAACATTGTGGAATGTGTCTGGGAGCTGTAGTGCACTACCTGTATTTTAATCCAAGTACAGTAATTTAACTAAAATATTGGGTTCAACTTCTAGATACATAAAGTAGTTTGATGTTGTCAGTGTGCTACTGAATTAATTTAAATCCGTTAGGAATTAATTATATATGTGGAAAGGAGCAAATTCTAGAGGAAATATTAAATGTTCAGGAAAAAAATACACCAGCCCAATGGCTAATGCAACAACTTTTGTACTACAACAGCAATAAATGTTCTGCTTGTGTGAGGCATGCTGATAAAGGCGAGAGTTTAGTAACTTATACTGCTGAAAGCTACTTGATCACCTGTAATCCCACTGCTTCCACTAGGTGTACTGGGTACTGAGTACTTCTGAATAAACAAGTTCACATGGAAAATTGTGTTTTTTATCTCTGGCACTTATATTTAAACAAGAGTATACACATTTATCGTAGTAATTTCTGCCTGTGAAAGGGCTGTATGATTAGCTCTTTGTAATAATAATGCGAGAACTATTATTTGCTGATTTTCAGATAAATGTTTACATTTTATGAAGTATTAATGCCTAATTCTATGTTTTATCAAATAATCAAGTTTTGTGCAAGTGTTTATACCATTCAATTTGGCTGCATAGTTCTTCCTCATTTCTGTACATGTGTATGTTAGAGTAGTCAGCACCGTGCAACTCAAATCGGCATGAAAGTATTACCTCACATGCACATTAAAATGATTTATAAAATGGAATCAGTAAAAAACCCCAAAGTGGACTGTTTATCACTGAAAAAGAACATAATTTCTGACACTTTATTTAGTTCATTTACGTACCCTGAGCCAAAGCTTTAATTGAAACTAACTTTTGTTGCCTTCAGTGGAGCTGGGCTAGCAGGGACAGATCATGAACCAAATCTTTGATCTTGATTCCAGTTTTGGTGCTAGCTGAAACTGAGAGCTGCTTTTTCCGTTGTTCAGCTCCACATGTTAAAGCCAGGGCAGCCCTTTAAGAAAGTGGAGATTTCCCTGGAGAGTCCAGGTTTCAGCTCCCCTCTGGCCCATTTGTAGAAGCCTTAACAAAGGTCTCGCAGTTTACTAACATCACGATCCATATGAATTTATGTGATTACTGTAGATCTTAAAGAGGTCAAGGGAGGGTTTTGATTTTTTTTTCCTTTGTTTGCTCTGGAGGTGCTCCTGTTACTCGAAGGTCTGGTCTCTTTAGGGAATAACGGTAAGCACTAATAGAGATCATGCTCAGACTGTTCTGCTCTATTCAAAACTACCCATAGCTATATAAAAGCATACCATATTATGTCATGCAACACCATGCAGAAATTTCTGAACTTGTGGTGGGACTTACTGTATTTGTGATGTGTTATTACCACTTCTGTTCCTGGAGCAGTCTTGGACTGCCACTGCTTCAGGGGTTATTTGCACTGGACTTGGCTGAGCTGTGCAGAAATGCTTGTAGCCTGGGATTGGTCCAAGCCTGGATCAAAGCCCCATCTGGTCCTGCTGAGCGGGAATTTTTTTCCCATGTGCCAGATCCTTTCTTTAACATTGCCTACTTCACGTCACGGCCTGGGTACTGGCCCTTTGGTGACAATCTATGCAAGAATAATTTTTTTTTGCCTCCTGGTGGAGTGGTACTGCTTTTTACTCCTCATTAGAGAAGTGTTACTGTTCCCCATCACACCCTCTATTGCAGTCTACCCCAAAGGTCATCTTCACCCAAGTCAAATCCTCCTAGTTACTCTTCCCAGTCTAGGTCATACCCTAAAACCACCTCAGAGACAGTGCTGTCTTTTCTGTACTGCCCTTTAAGGCATTGGGTTTGTCAAGAGGAATCTTTTGGGCTTGTCTTTGTGGGGAAGAACACAAAGTCAGGAACTGAGATTTGTGGTGGTTTTGCTGCCTGAACTTCCTGTGCTCCCACTCTGCTAGTCTGGCTCTGACGAACTTCTCAAGGGGCAAATCCCAAAGGGAAAGGTCATTCAGTGGCTGAGAATCTGTCACACTTGCTCAGTTTAATGTGGGGGAAAAGGGGCCATAGTATTGCAGCACTGGGGATTGCCATGCATGGGGCTGACCTCAGTTATCTTGGTGACAATACGTGAATTCAACCCGCACCCCATCTGCAGTGGAATTTAGCTTCACCTGAGTATGTGTTTCGTTAAAGTCCTCTTTTGCTCCTTTATTTGCTTTTTTTTTGTATGTGTGTTTAGTTAGGGCTTAGGTAAGGAGAGAAGCAAGTGCCTAATCCAATCCTGCCTGCTGTTTGGATATGTCTCTTGAAGTGACACGGCTCATTCCCGTAGGATGCCCCAGATAAATCAGCAATACTCTGCTGTCCGTGGCATTAAGAGCTACACCTCGCCAACACAGCAAGGGCTCTTGTCCTCCCTCAACGATGAGGCGGATGGTGCAAAAGACTCAATTCACCATTAACAGGTTACTATACTATGTCTTCATTTCTGTGTTCGTTTAGAGTTTGTAAGGCATTGCTCACATACACAGACATTCTCTCCTGCTCTGGGAGTTTTAAGCAGCCTTAAGTTCTATCAGTAGATGAGGTTTCAAACAGATCCCTTCTGCTCTGCCAAATCTCTACTGCACCCGTTTGGCCAAGCTGTTGGTTTTGTTTGCTTTTAGGCACATTTGCAGAGTTTGTTAATGCACTGTAAAAAGCCTAACGATCAAATTTCACCATCTTCATGTTTCACTTACGCACGCTTTCACTTCCTACAAATCAAGTTCTCAGCATCCTTAGAGTCCAAACTACCCAGGTGTGTGGCCTCTGTATCTGCTGTTTATTTAGGAACAAGATTGGGGAATTTCAGATAATTTAAAATGCTGGTTTTGAAAATACTCTTGGTATAATTTTTGGATTATTTCTTTTTATCACATCTTAACTTTGAATATCAGAAATCCTTCTCCGGTGGATAAGGGTAGTTATTGCCAAACTAATTTCAAATGGACTTTAAAAATTCAATCTTTTTAGCTCTTTAGGTTTGATTGTGCATGGCTTGTAGGATTATAGCTTCTTAGTTTTAATGTCTATTTTTGAATGCTGGTTTGGGGTCAATGGTTAGAAACTCTCAGTATCATTTTTAGTGCT
This sequence comes from Pterocles gutturalis, assembly GCF_000699245.1. NCBI lineage: Eukaryota > Metazoa > Chordata > Aves > Pterocliformes > Pteroclidae > Pterocles > Pterocles gutturalis. The sequence continues at coordinate 20,839 of NW_010107873.1, forward strand.
GAAATATCCTTTTGATTTACATGTCTGAAGCGACAAAACCTCTTATTGTTATAATTTTTGAAAAATTGCCAAGATACAGCCAAATCTTTCACTGCTTGCTGCACAGAGCTGGTTCTTGCCTTGGTGTCAAGTACTGTAGAATTCATTATTGTAATGCCTTGTTTACTTACATTTCTTTCTGGTGATAATAGGCTTTTCAGCCTTCAGCATTCAAGGCCTTTGTCCACAGAAGAAAAGAAAAGAAAAATCAGGGAAAACATCAGGCTTTTTCATCATGCTTTTCAAATCTGATTTCAAAAGTTTGCTGTTAACCATTTCAGTGTCATGACAGAGGAACAAAGACCTTCACAATAAGAGATCCAGAATCAGAAATACCTCTGCAGGGAAACGGCTTTTGTTCATAAAGCTGTTTTGATGCAAAGTGTGTCTACCAAGATGTATATTCCCCTTTCAGTAGTAAGGGCTGCCTACCTTCAAACATATTCTCCAGTGTATTTCTTTCAATAAAGTCAGAAAGTAACGTGGTAGCGTCCTTTCTATTGACGTTCTGCATATGGTCATTAATCCAGCAAAGTACCAGATTTAACTGCTGATCTATACCTCTCTAAAAGCAGGAATTTTCTTGTACATTTCCTTTAAGAAGGGCAGCCAAGGCTAATGGGTTTCAAGAAGCTGTCGAAAAATTCTCAAACAATTTTCTTTATTTTAAAACAAAAATATTGTCTGAAAAATTGCTGGCGCTGTCAAACACGTTTTGTTTTGTTTTGTGAAAAATGTTTGTTCACTTTTTTAAATAGGAAGTGTTCACAAAATGTTATTTTTAGCTATAAACATATTTCATGTGACCATTTAAATGGTAAGAAAATCTTTCTTTGCCACCAAGAAACCTGTAAGAAACCTGCAAGTCAGAAAGTGCACGTGTACTTCTTAATAAGTAGGTGTCTGTTTTTCAGATGGTTTAAAAAAGCTTTTTCTTTTTTAATACTAACTTCACTGCTGTTACAGTTCCTCAGACTTTCCTTTTTTAATACCTGCTTCATGATGTTTATTAATGATATCAAACTGGTAAAGTACAGCAGTCTTAAATGAAACTATATCAAGCTGTACCTTACCAGTTTGATATCATTGGTGTCTGGCTCAGGAGAATGTTTTAGAAACTTCTTTTTATGCCAGTGAACAGAAGTAAACCATTTCAAAGGACAAGGCAAGGGGAAAACTCCCTTTCCTCACATTGGACTCCCTGAAAAGATCTGCTCCTCAGTTGAACCCTGCTCATTCTGGGCACTGGACACGGTGGTAGTTCAACAGGGGGGAACAGGAGAAGTGTGTCATCATGTGGTTGAAGATCACATACAGCAAATTAAAGTTCATAATCTACTATTAATTCCAGAGTTTTCTGTCTGCTTAGTGCTTGGCTTTGCAACTGTGAGCTCTTCAGGTCTGTCTCCATGGTCTTTAGTGATTTGTTTGGCCACTCCCACTATAGGCCTTATGACTTTGCCAAATATAAAGCAGCTAGGCTGAAATTTTCTGTGCTTAATTTATGCCCAAGGGTGATACATTTTGGAGAGCCTAGGAATCAGTATTTCAGATGGCTTCTCCATATTTATGGCAGATTTCTGGATTTTCCAGAGTTAAGACTCAGAAATAATTTTTTTTTTCTAGAGAGAAAACTTTTTTAAAAAGTCTCTAACATGCTCATAGTTATAGCAGAATTGGAATCTGGCCAAGGGGTTTGGTTTGGTGTCAATGACATTCCTTTTTTCAGGCTCATGAAAATTAATCTCTGTTTTGTTCTTGCCCTGTTGAGACACATCAGAGTTTTGTGGCTAATTGTCAGAAGATTTAATCTAAACTGAGCAGGCTCCATCTTCTTACAGCTCCTGTCTGCCAGTTAGACCATCCTGTGCCTGAGCCACTCCCCAGCATGGTAACCAAAATATGTAAGCTACGGGTTACTCAGACTTCCCTCAATGCTGCAGCTCTATTGAAAGCATTTGCCCAGCGAGAATATCAGCACTTGCAATAGCAGTAACGTGCCACCCCTGAAAGACCTCTCAGTCTGTAGCAATTGTGTGTCTTCCAGTAGTTTGATGAGGACTGTCAACTCTGAACCTTCCTCTTGAATTTATGGCTAGTTTTGGGCTTGTTTACCTGATGCTTAAGCTCTGGCTAGTCACTTTTAAAATATCCAAGCTATGCATATGAGTACCTACCCTTTCCCATACAGTAGAACAACTCAGTCTATCTGGAAACATGTCACAGGCCCCATCAGCGTACTGGGAGAGCATATTTACCTCTTCCCATCATTTACGTAGTATTTGCTGATGGCTAAATACCATTACTTGAATTTCAACCATAAAAAAGCAGGAGCATATTTAAATATGGAATTTGAGTGTTTTATAAACTGCACACATTTGAAAATAGGACAGTCAAGTTGCTATTTTACTGTAAAGATAAACAAAATTTTGTGAGTTGAGGTAAGGATTCATAAAAATAAACATTACCCTGTGTTTTATAAGCATCTTAATGATGTATAATAAACTAATTTTATTCATAATGAATCTTGTAATATTCTAGCAATGAGAATCTGAAATAAAACATGCTGCAAGCACATCCATCTGTAAAGCTGAACTTTAGCATTCAGGTAATAACTGTGCTGTCACTTTGGCATCGATCTTATGGTAAGCACTATGGCACTAAAATAATTAAAAATATTAAGTGTCTTAAGATCCTCCATTTGAAATACTGCATTAGAAACAGTTTTCCTAAGTTTGTTTTACTAAGTTTGTTTTACTTTCAGCATTGGCACATGAGGATAAGTTTCTTTTCCTTTAAGGCTCTTGGAGGCCAGTGAAGTCCCCACATTCTGTTCATTCCTGTGGGTTTTGAATTCCACTTAATGGGTGAACATATGAAGACGTAAAAATACTTTACCCCCAGTCATAAATTATTCATACCAATAGGCCACTCCTGCTGCTTCTGCACAGGCTGGGGAGGTTGGTGAACAACACATGGACAGACTGATATTCCTAAGTGCTTTAGCATGAATCATGTTGGAGAGGTGTTAAGACAGCCAGCAATTCCCCAAAGATGGAGTGTATGTGCTTTCTTCTTGGAGCATGTGCTCATAGGAAACCCTCAACTTATTCTCCAGATAGAGTGCATTCAAAAAGATCCTTCTGAGTATCTTAAGTAGAAACACTTCAGCCTTCATTAGCTGTCCCAAAAGTGAGGAGGAGCATTAAAGGAAATATCGCCACACAAGTTAGATATGATCCTGAGCCTGCAATGAGAGGCTTTCAGAAAGCATTAAAGCAGGATTGAGACTGTGGCTTTCAAAACACCAAATTTATCTGACAAAGAGGGAGAGGGAGAATGAGTGTGTGAAGCAATGGCAGGAAAGTTCATTGGTGCGAGAGTGCTGCATCCCCACATGTTAAGCATGTGGGAGAGACTTGCAGGCTGGCTGGGAGAGTGTCATGGAAAATGCAAGCACAAGGCTACACATACGGATGCTAGTTTTCAGGTTACGTATGAAAGTCTTGACTACAGGTTTTTTTCCCATGTTTAATATTGTGATGACAGCAGCCCCCAATTCAACAAAGTGCAACCCTCTATGGATGTCAATGGGATTCACATACATACGAAAGTGCTTTGTTGAATTAGGGCCAATGGCACTGATGATATCAGCGTGTGAGAACCAGATAGTAGGGGCGTAATTGTCTCATGAACCAAAACCCAGAAAGCTGTCATTAAAACTGCAAAATTATTTGAACGTTTCATCTTGGCACCCACAGGCAGGGGAAGGCAGCTATATGAGATTTCAGGTAAGGATGCTGAAGAGGTTTTAAATGGCTTTAATTTTTTTCTTTTTTTTTACTTTTATATTTTATGTCCTTGATTCCTTTTTACTCATGTATTTAAAATGAATAACAGTGTTATTTAAAATAATTTTTTCTTACCCCAGAAGATATGAAGCTGTACAACAGAAGACGAAAACAATTATTTCTCCCATTAGAAATTATTTGTCATTAAAAGAGCAGTATATTAAACTTATAAGAAAAAAATACAGTTCTTCAAATCTTCAGTCAGAATCAGAAGAAAAGCCCTTAGAAGTAAAGAACCACTATACAGGCAGAGCAGTCTAAAGTATAAGGTCAATGCACTTATGTAGAGCTTAAGGATTACTATTCTGGATCTGGATATTTCTTTTTCATAGTCTCATGTTTGCTTGCCTTAAAATAAAAAAGAATAGAAATGATTGAATTTCCTTACATCTGCGTAATTAATATATCCTCATTAGAAATCAATTAGCTCTGGTAATTCCCATTGGTGCCATTGTTGATAAACTGAATGCCAATCAGTGTAATAAAAACAGTAAAATATAATTTCTTGTTGTTCAAAGTGATGATCAACTAATCATCAGTAAATTTAATCAGAACATATCAACATAATAAAACATATTGCTGTTTGTAAAATATAATAACAGCTACATTTGACAAGTTATGGGTATTGAAACAATTGCAGACCATGTGCACATTTAAATATCTGGTTTACGCATACACGTGCATGCAGTTTAAACATATAAGAATGTATAACTTCCATGAATAAAGTAGTCAGCCTTGTAAATGTCCATTGTTTGAACAGCCTATGATTTCTCAAGTCTATACTGCGTTTTACTGTTAACGGATCCAAGAGGCTCCTATAATCAGTGCCAGCTTCTCTGCACGTCCTGTAAACATGTCCACACTGCCCTTTCAGACAGAAAAGCCTTAGTCTGTTCCCCCTTGCTGGTGGGCAGTAAACAGGGAGTAAGATGGACCTAACTGATACATTTTCCCAGATTTTCTTTCATTACCGACTCAAAACTGTAAGGTGGATGTAAAGGGGGGACCCTCACTTGTTTAGTGTCTGCCCACCAGTGGGGACTCAGATGTAAGACATCCTGCTGGAGAGAAGCCTGGCAGGGCTTTGGAGTGGGGACCCTGGGTACGAGTCAAATAGCTTCCAGGGCAGTTCTCAAATTTGTATTGGGCTGTTTTCGTCCCAGTCACCAAAATGCAAGCTATTTAATGAAGAACTGGAGCAGAGGTACATAGAATATGTGGGAATTTATTAATTCCTATGGTGGAAACAGAGGCTTCTCTAATCAGGTCCTGACCTTTAAGATGCATATATTTGCAGTGTTTAATTTTGCACTGCACGCGTTTGCAGTAATGAGTGAAGGCCTGAATAAGCATTCTGAAGATTATTTATTTGATATTAAGAGAAGCATTTTAATTTATCTTCAAATAGACCACAAGTGTACATCAGAGCAGTGTACATCTGTTGAGGGTTAGTTTCCATGGCTGAATGAGTATTTGGTAGTAAATAACCTGCTTAATTGATTTAACCTTTCTCTGTTTGCATAATTTCTGAAGATACTTTATCATTTTCTTGGATTAGTTGAAATTACTCTTTCAATAGGTTCTCTGAAGATCACCTGTAGATTGTTTACATTTGAAAGGCTCACTGTCCAAAATTAAAAATGTAAGTTCTTTCTGAACATCACTTGCCACGTATCATTATTTCTATTCACAAATTAGGGAGGGATTCCTGATGAAACTGCTCTGAGCTACAAGTTTAAATCCACTTTGTGAATAGTGTCATTATTTTTCAACGTTCCTGCCTGTGAACTCATCTGTGGGAATATTAAAAGAAAGTAAATAGAAAGAAGACAAACAGCCAAGACACATTCACTGTTTTACTTGACTGAATATTCTTAGAAAATATTTAGAGGTATTGGCTCTGTTGTTAGTTACATAAATATTCATACAAATCTGTCTATCAGATTGCCTCCCTGAAGTTACTCAGGCTTTTTTAGGAACTTGGAGAGAAAAGTCTCTTAAAAATATATTTCTGCACATTTTCCAGAAGTATAATAGACTGAATATGGCCTTATAAATTACAGGCTTTCCCATACTCATCCAGTCATGGGGCCAAATCTCAAAGGTAACTTTAATGGGATCTTGGCTCAGTGAGGTTGGAGGAAGGGCAGCAGAGTTTAGCCTGTGATTTATACTGCTTTCAGAAATTGCTCAGTGAAAAAAAAATACAGCAATGGTACTTATGTAGTACAGTTGCATGTAATTTATTTTCTGCATAAACCACATGAAATTTAATAAGATATAAAGAAGTCACATTTTTGACTGAAGTCTTACAAATTCTAGCTCTAGTAAAAATAACTCCTGGCTTCTCAAATGAGTTGATCAAGTAAGTTAAAAACATGGACAATACCTGTTCTTTGCAATGTGGTTTATTTGATTATTTTTTTTTTAAAGGGAATTGTGTTTTACGAAACACTAACATATGACAGAAATTAAGAAATGTGCTGTAGCTGTGTTCTCGGTGGGGATGAAAAATGAGAATGCTCTGGCAGTCTAGGGAGATAGGGTTCAAACTCCAAGGCCAGGAGCTAGATTAGTCTCCAGAATAAAAAGACTGATTGTCATTAAAGACAGTGGTACCCACTGCCTTAAAAAACCCAAAACAAACAAAAAACAAAAATCCCAAAGTTTTGTGGATTTAGGAGCTTCCTTTATTAGAATATCATAAATTGGAACAATCACTATTAAAGAAACCCCACACAACACTTTTGTAAGCTGCCAGCTTTGGTAACTTTTCCATAGATTTTATACATACTTGTGTGTGTTTGACTGATGATCATGTACCAAGACAAGGTGGCAGTCAAACCCTGGTGTACTCAATTCACACAGTTTTGTGGCAAATAAATGGAATTCAGTGAGTAATGTAGTTTTTGGGCTTAGTGAGATAAATCTTAAAGTAAAGCAAAACAAAAAAGCAAAGCAGAGAGCTGCATACATCCACTGGGGATTTCATCCAGCCTGCCTCTCAAGGAACAGCTGCCAGCCACAGGGGCTTTGCTGTGCCCCTCAAGAATTACGCATCCTTTGCAGAAGAAAATGATACAAAATTAGCAATTTTATATATAGTTTTACTTAGGTCCAGTAGTAATTCTTCTTATGGAACACTTATGTTAATCACAAACCCAGAGACTATAAAAAATTCCCCAAATTTTAATTGCCAGCAGTTCAGGAAAGCTTGTTCCACATAGCCACAGGGCTAATATGAGCTGCTTGTTCTCTACAACTGTAGCACAGCTGCTGAGAGACACTGGGCTTACATTTGTAGTGAGGACTACTCAGATTAGACATCAGGAATATATTGCCTGGGGCATAGTCAATGCTGGAAGTCTGTAAGAAGGAATTAGCTAAATATTTGTCAGAAATGCAACAGATATGACTAATCCTGCCTTGGTGCAAACAGCAGGACCCCCAGCAGCTTTCCCAGACTTATGATTTAGAAGACAAAGCTATGAATACAGAGCTACAGCTTAGATCAAAGCTATATATTCAGTAAAACATAAAGAGAAAGTCTTAACCATGATATTGTTTTGATACCAAAAACTAGTCGAAAACAAAGATTTTAATTGTACTGTTCAGGTTTTAAATTTGACCTAAAACATTTATTTCCCTATAAGTAAATACAAAGATAATCACAAATTCTTTGGGGTTTTTTTAAACAGGGATGCCATTGTCTTATGCTCAGAGGTCTACACTAAACATTTAGAATCCAGCTAAGGGCAAAATCTTTCCCTTGCATGCATTGTTCTCAGAAATGAGGTCAGGCATTTCTCAATCTCTGGCAAGAAAACTTTCTGACTCATTACTCCACCACAAAGTATCCAGAATTTCCCCTTGGGTCCCAGTCAAATTGTTCAAATGCTTTGGAAAAACACATCTTTGACATCCCAAGAAAGGGAATATAGAAAAGATGTCCTCATAGTATGAAAGGATTTGAGTCCTCTTAGACTTGAAGCAGAATATCTTGCAATTTGCAAGCTATTATTATTTATTAATTCATACAATGGGTTTCACAAGCACTGAAGCACTTTACAGAATTACAAATTCTACTGTAAAAACACAGATGTGAAAGTCCTATTGTTATAGGCACTGCTGACACATGACCAGTTTTCTAGTAGGACCCAGAAACTGTCAGAAATCATCACTAATTTGACATGGGCATGACTGAGCTCACTCTGCATGACTGCTGGGGACTTCCAAATCCCCCAGAGCTTCCTGTCCCAGAGTTTAAGACATCAGGTGATCACGTCAAATACTTCAAAGACCTCCTGTATTTTCAGTTAATGGTTGATCCTGTATGCTTATGTCCTGAAGCTAATACAGCTCATCCAAGCTTGCCAAGCAGTATTCAGTCTTCTGGGAAGTCTGGAGTCTTTTTTTGAATCATGAAGCTTCTCTTTCCTTTTCCTTCTGACCAGCCAAGATCTGAGCTGGGCCTGTCCTTTGCAAAAGTATGTTTATGCATTTTCACTCCATCCCTCCTTCCACACTCACAGACTCTGTCAGGTTGGATGGGACCTCTGAAGGTCCTCTGATCCAGGCTCTGCTCAGAGTGGGTCCAACCGTAAGTCTTCCCTTCTATTTCTCCTGGGAGTCTGTCTTGAATACTAGCTTTGTCTACATTAATTTTCTAGTTGCTAATACATCATTTATAAGAAGACTCCCTAAAGACTTCTTGTGGACAGAAAATGAACGAGCATCTGCCACAGTCACAACCATGACAGCAGGTAACTCGGGCAACTGGCACTGCTACCCCTGATGTCTTTAGACAGCCTATATACTGTGACAGCGGCTTACTCAAAACGTGTCAGAAAAAAGACTGTGAGGACACAGGGCTGGTGGGGAGGGAAGACAAATGGCAGCACTGAGTTGGTGATGAATTTGTATTCTTACATCACATATCCAGCTCAAGCAAAGGGGAAAAATGATGTAAGCAAGGGCCACCGCTCTTGCATTAGACTGGAGAAAAATGGAAACCTACCCCTCAATAAAATGGCAGTGCTAGGAAAAAAGTTAATTAACATGTAACATTTCTGTTAGTGAGAAAACAGGCAAGATCTCCTGCCCTATGGGCTGCTACAAAGCAGCCTTAAGTCAAGACAACTGGCAAGAAGCTTCTCCTGAGAAGGCAAGCCCTTACCTGTGTACACATCTCACCACAGTCTCCCTTCTTCTGTCCCCTCTGAATTGCTCCTATAAACTCTAGCACTGACTTTGGTACTGGAAGGACAAGGATAAAGTGTCTATAGGATCCCCAGGCAGTCCCAGACACCACACAGGCCTCTTTGGAAGCATCCATACACCTAAATGATTCAGTTTCTGTTTAAACTTAGAGTAAATAAATCTACTAAGTCAATTAGACTTTCATCACTTTGCAATCTTAAAAACTCAGAATTATGCTTACACAATTAGTTGCTTCTGAGCCACATTTTAAAAGGCATAAGATGGAAGAAAAATAGCAATGCTTTGCTTCTTGCCAAGGACTTGTTCTGGAACTCTAGAGCCTGAGAACTGGAGGACTTCAGGGTGGCTTAACACCATTTCATACCTCTATCCCCACGTGCTGCCAAGGCCAAGCCCTCCATTTGTACCCCTGCTGCTGCTACCTCCAGTAACCACATCATACAGTCTTATCCTGAAATTTCTCTCTCTCTGACAAAAAGAAAGCTTTTCCACCCCTTTTATTCCATGTGGGAAAGCAGTAACAGAAAATCATTTGTTTAGTGCCTGATTATATATTAAGGGCAAGTGGTAACAGGCTGCTTTACAGAAGGTGAAGTGTCATGTTAACATATTATATTCTAATATTAATAATTTGATTTAATATTTAATATTTCCTTTTTTGTGTGTTTATATAAGAATTCAGCAAGCTTTCTCAATCATCTCCCACACTTCAGTTTCTTGAATATTGTGTGCCCTGTCCCTCACAGAACTTATTCACACATTAGGAAAATATTGACATGGTGTCGTTATCCTGTTTGTGCAAAGGTCTCATCTGCTGTTGGCGTGTTTGTTCCTTTAACCAGCCATAAAAGTACCAATGCGTCATACAATCAGTGACAGACATTTATGAGCCCAACCCAGTAGCTCTTAAGTATGGACAGCTCCCATTGATTGAAGTGGGAATGTTGTATGTTCACGGGCAGCAGGATCAGAGCAGTTCATGACAGTGACCCCTGCCTGCAATCATGGAGGACAAAGTGAAAACTCTTAATTTTCAAGCAGAGATTTATTTACTGGGACTTCCTACACCACATTTTTCATCAATTTTGTCTTTCTATAGCCAATGATTGTCCTAATAAAGAAAGTGCTTGACTTTTTTTTTCATTCAGGATGGCAGAAAATCTCTTTCTATTCCAGTGTACCGCACAGTGGTTCCTGGGAACTCAGCCCCTTCAGGTTTCCAGGATCAGGCCCTAACTGATCTCATTTCAGGAAATCTTGAGACTAGAAAAACTGGCTTACTGCCAGGAAATAAGATCCGTAGATTTCTTTTCTTAAACCAAAAAGATTAGCCTGACCTTCCAGAGCTTCCTGATCAGTTAAAGATGTGCCTCTTCAAGACACTTTTATCCCAAAGCAGCATTAATGTTCCCCCCCTCTTTTTACTGCTCTGTGTTTGTTATTAACAAAACCTGGTATGTATTTGTCTTTCCATTCTGAAAGAGCTTTTTTTTCCTGATTCAAAAAACTTTAAATTCTGCCCATTTACCCGTCACTAACACAGAATTGCAGACCGGGCAGCCAAGCAATTGTAATCCAGACAGTAACTCACCGAGCTCCTGAGCAGACAAGTCAGACAAAGCTCTCACTGTGAGCTACCCTGGTATCCATTTCTGAAGCAACGCTTGCAGTGGAAAGCCATAAAAACAGGAGTATTGAGCAGTTATGCATTTCAGCTTCTTCCCCTACTCTTGTAAAAGAGATTGTTCTTATACTGGACACTGCAGGAGACAGCAGTGGGCTTTTTGCTGGGCTCCCAGTGACTTTGCAGTCATGGAGAGTTTTCAAAAATTTGTATGAGAATGAAATCTCACCAATTTATTACTCTCCTGGTTTTGCTACCTCATGATAAATGCATGAGGCATACCACAAGGCAGACATACGATGTGTTGTGTTAAAATGGCAGGGATGTTCCTCCCACCTTAGGCAACAAACTGAGGTGCTTAAGTTAAAAGCCTCATTTTCCACTTCTTACCTGAGCAATGGATTCAGGTAGACATCTCTGGGAGGCTCCTTGGATTTTTGGGTGGGCCGAATCAGCTAATAGAAAAGCCTCTCTCTCTTCCATAAAGAAGACAACTTCGCCTCCTAGCTTGTTTTTGGTGAGAGACTGAATACTTTTAATCTCTCCCATCCATCCAGAGTGGGTTCAGAAGTTTTGCAATGCTGAAGCAAACTAAGGGAGGAAACAGGGCAGATAACGATGAAGGAGTGTCAAATAACAGAGACTTGTGTATACCGTACCGGAAAGGACTTTTTGGAGGGTGTATTTTATTTTTATGGGGTGTGTGTGTAATTTAGGCTTTGTTTAGCTTTAAACTGCCACTGGAAGGACAAAACAGGGAGCAACTTAAAGAACATGTTCCCATCCCACCTTCAGCACCATTTTGGTGCTTTGTTGCTACATTTTTAAGAAGAAAAACTACCGTAGGAATGATTTCAGGGCATAAAACTTAGATTTGGAAGTGAAATTTCTCAAAACTTTGGAGAAGTAAAGTTAAAAATGTGCTTCTGCCTGCTGTGGAGGTGAGGAAGGAGACCAGTTCAGATCTGGACCTTCACATCCTGGCATAGCTGGGGATCTGGGTTTTCATTTAGCCCCGCACACGCCTGTTCAGCTGCTTTCTTCTCTCCTGGGCATGCAAGAAATGGAAGGGATGAGGGGGACAAGAATTAATTTCATTAATAAATGAAGAGATTTTATTTTTTTTTTTTCTGAATTGTCACAAAATTAGAAAATGAATGGAGGAAACAGTCATTATGACATCTTGTCGTTTCTACCCTGCCTCTCCTCCAGCTCTCATAGGCTGTACTGACGTGTAGCTATCTGTAAATCTGTAAGGCATGAATCATCTCACACATTGCCGAGGTGAAACCTGGCAACTATTTAACAGCACCACTGCAACACTATGGAACATTTTAAGACAGGAAATTAAGAATACCTGAGCCAACTAAAGCCACAGGGGGAAGTTTAGATGGACAGAATTTAATTACCCATGTTGGAGTTTGGCCAGGACACCAAAACTTACACCCCAGCCCTCCTGTAAAGTGCCATCGGACCTTTTAATACTAACAACTGGTCGAAACATCAGCTTTAGATCTGCTCCAAACAAGAACAGCACTAAAAATCATCTAAGACCTGCTGAGGTATTCATTTACTACCGACTGACAGAAGAGGGTACAACAGGCTGAATCATGCAAACCAGCATAGCACAACAAGAAAAATACCTTTCCTAAGCAGCACTGGAGGCTTTTCTTATTTAGAGGTGGCTTAATATTTTTAGGATAATTTGGTGCATTTTCAGAAATGCATTAAGTGACTTGGTAAAAAACCCAACACATTTCATTATCTCCGAAGTCAAAATACCCTCATGTTCCCCTTGCAGAGCCCCCAAATATACTTCAGTGTTCAGCCTTCTTGTTTATTGCCATTTGTAGCATGGAAAAGAGATACATTACAGTGAATAACAGTGTGTTGACTTTAAAGGGAAGATTAAAGCCTGAAAGTCTATCCTTTTTCACTTCTCACATTATTTTTCTAAAGAAAGCAGTATACTATTTAACATTTATTTGTGGTGAAGATGAAAAATTCTGTGGGTTATCTTTTCTAGAAGAGTAGCATTTCTACAAATCACGGTTCTTGAAATTCCTTAGGCTGAGGAATTATGTCAGCCCTGGAAAGCATGGGTTCATTATTCACATCGTGTTATGCTGTTGACATAATTCCCTAACCAACTGGGACATGAGGTGTCCCAGTTTGATAATTCAGCCTACAGTCACTGCTTTCACCTTCTCTAAATAGTAAACAATTCTGTGTCTGAGTTCCTGTTTTAAAAAAAATCCTTTGAGCAGTATATCTATATAAAAAAGAAAAGCAGGGTTAGCTGTGGGCCACCAGCAATTTATCAAGCAGTATTAGTTATGTCTGTGGGATATTTTTCATTATCTGAAGATTATTAATAGAGACACTATATACATAGTGATTATTCCTTGACTAATAATTGAGATAATATCGATACGAAGCCTAGTTTCATTAACACCTTAGTAAAAAGACTATGAATGTGAAAGGTGTTTTTTCCCTCCAATTTGTAATCAAAAGTTATTTAATAGTAAAATCAGTCTTTACTTATAACAGAGGTTGTGGACTTTGGGAGTTGGCAGAGCCAGCCGCTGGGCTGCTGGGAGCCAGACTCTTTTTGATCTTCTTATTGAATGGTTTCCTTTGATCACCTAGACAATAGATCATAAAAGAACAGAGCTTTTACCCATATCTCCCTAAATTTGCAGGTAAATAATGAGATGGTCTGAACTGAGGCTGGAGTGTAAGATTTTTAACAAACAATTCTCCCCTTTGAAGTAGACTTAATAAAATTAGCATATAAATGGGCAGTGCTGATACATAAGGACATGTGGCTGAAGAAGAGGGATAATTGGACTGAGGGGGTTAGTTTCTAAATGAGGTCGTTTGCTAAATAACTGGCAGTTAGACTACAGGTGTGTTCATTTTGTGAGTTGGAGATGAGATTTGAACAATAGGGTATGCTGAAGTTGGGGACCCCTGGCTGGCATGGGTGAGGCCAGGAGCTTTGCAGCTGGCCTGGAAAGCGTGAAGCTGGGTGGGAGGCAGGGCAGACATAGACCATGCCTCTGCGGAAAGAGGTATCCTACCTGATGCTATAAAGTCAGGCTGTGGTCCATTACACTGATATTTGTCTCTATCATCTTCAAGTATGCAATGCTATTTGATATGTTCATCCATAAATCTCTTCAGAGCTCTGTTTGCCGTGCCTGTGCAGAAGGACCGTTACTCTGAAATACTGGCACCTGTGGTTGCTGCCAAGGGCTGCACAGCCTGAACTCACTGAACTCAGAAAGCCGGAACAAGGGTTCAGGGTGGTGATAGCAGGTTAACATTAGGATCTTTGAGCCTCACAGCTTTTCATTTCACCAAAATCAGCAGACTTACCTACCCCAGTGGGAAACTGCCACCTCATCCCAGGTTACTTTGGGCTCTCTCCTCTCTGCATGGCCAGGACAGCCCCTCTGGCACCAACATGACCTTGACCTTCCATGGCAGGGACACATGGCTGGAGCTCTCTCAGTGGTGGTGCTTCCTAATTTACTAAATGAAAAAGAAGTTAAATTATGTAATATGGCTTTGAGTCAGCTTTCAATAAAAATTTCTTAGCGTGCTTGAAAGAATCACGCTCAGTTCACTGGGACTTGATTCTTCATTGACTCTAACAAAAACTGAACTTGAGATTGACAAAGGGCAGTGGACAGAAGGGAGCATGATCCTGCTGGCACCTGAAGAGCTAGCAGGATAGTGTTTTCTGTGTGACACAAAAACCAAGTTCAGATCCCCCCGTGACTGGTTTGGAGGAAAGACATGGACTAGATTTCTGCAGAGAGAGTCAGCATCCTCTGGAGCCGCTCACTGTCCTCTGCCCCAGGTACTACTGAGATCATCTTTGCCCTTCAACAGGAGATGAGATCGCCCTCCCTTCAGTGTAACCCTCAAGTAGCATGGGAGACTGAGGACGGAATCCAGCTCTTTCACATCTTAAGTAAGTGTCGAGACCGACACTTTTGCCAAGATATAAATGACATTTCAGTCTCTTGTGAATGCAACCTGAAAAAAGAGGTTCTGTACATCAGATTTTCCCCCATCATAATTCTCCTTTCCTGCCCTTGGAGACCTGTTAGGACAGGACTGTGTACCACTGGTGAGCGGACCATCCCTCCAGGACCTTTCACTCACTGAGGGACCTCTGTTGGAGGCTGTTTCTGGAGGTGAAGATGTGCGTGGTGGGGTGGATTGCAGCAGCCAACAGGGAAGAGCCAAGTACTTGGTCTGATGTGAATGTCTGAAGCAAGAAGGTTTGGGGAGGTTGGTGGAGGTGCTTGTGGTTGGGTGAGTTTGGACAAGGAGAGTTTCGTGCAGAGTTTTGGATAGAGAGGTGTGGGATGGCAGAGGCTGAGTGTTCTCCAGCTGGGACCTGGGCACGTTTGTGATAAGGACCAAGGGATGCGGAAGATTTTAATGGATGGGTCTGGAAATAGGAGCTTTGGCACAGGAGAGGGAGAGAGCTGGGGCAAGGGCTGGGGTGGGAGAGCAATGGGCACCAAAGGAAATGGATTTATTAAACACCTCTGACTTAGACATTGGGTTTGGAGCAGAAGAATCTCCTGCCCCTTTTCCTCTTCCCTCTCTCTCTCTCTCTCTCTTTTTTTTTTTTTTTTTTTTCCTTCTGGCAACAGGAGTAGCCTAGCCCAACTAAACAGAGATGAAATATTTCAGAAAAATTGATATGAACTTTTTCTGCACTTCTGAAATCTTTCTGTCCACACCTCTTATATTTATTAGTTCAAAATGATTCACCAAAAGTTGACCTGAATTCTCAAACTCCTTCTCTTCTGGCAAATAAACTCTTCACTAAAAACATATGCGCCCATCACTACACTAAATGCATGCAGTCTATTTACTTGCTGTTTGTCTGATGGCTGGCACCTTCCCAGAAGTGCAGAGGAGATGGAAGGCATTAAGAAAAGCCCTGAATATTGCTGTCTGAATAGTCTGCAAAAAAAAAGGATAAGGATGAGAGGAATGAAATCCTAGCAGTGCTAAGTGGCACTTGGAAGATTTTGCTACAAAGTTTCTATTAAAAAAAAAAAATCAATGGAAGTCACACAAATAAAAACCATGCATAGCACTTTGAAACCACACCAGTGTGCCTCCATAAATGCACGGGATTTAAAAAAAGAAAAATCAAAAAAAAATTTTAAAAATGGCCTTAGTTGTAGGCAATGCACTTCAATGGCTCAGCTCAGTATGGAACAATCTCATGAATATATATTCCAGAACTGGTCTCCCCATCGCATGGAGGACAGGCGCAGACAGCGCTGCAGACACAGAGTTACAGCATCTGCTCAGACCTCACGGCCTGGCTGCTGCTGTAGCACACCAGCCATCCGCTGAGCCACCACGCGCCGGGACCCAGGGCAGCGGGTTGCTGGCCTGTGTCTCTGAACCCTGTGGGCAGAAAGGCTGGGTGACAGGGTCACTTTTATGAAAGCAGGAAAGTGGCAGAGAAACTGAAGGTGGAGCTGTTCAACAGCCCCCTCAGCAGAGGCCCTCGATGAAGCTACTGGGTGGGTTCAAGGTATTTTAAATCGCAAACAGGGAGCGAGGGGCGGAGAGTGGCAATGGCTTCAAAGAGGGGCTGAACTTACCACGCCGGGACCCCGATTTGGAGACAGGAACAAGGACTGTGTAAGGGGCCACCTGTCCTTAGGCTCACACAGGAGCATTAGGAAGAGGGTGCCTTTCCTCTGAACACATTTCCCAGCGCAACGGGCAGGCGTGTGGCTCGGACGGGCGGCGGGGCAGAGGGGGAGGTTCTGTTCGGTGCGGTATGAGGTGTTTTAATGAGGGGTTTAAATCAGGCAACACCTGCTCTTGGGGCTTCCCAAGAACTGAAGAGGTATCTCAAGGGATGATGAAGAGTGGAACAGAAAAAGGGCTTTTTTTTTTTTTTGTTTTCCTATGGGGGATGCATTTGGTGGTACAGGGAGGGAAATGTTTCACTAGGAAATAGAAGTAATCATCAACGAAAAATATGGGAAATGGAGAAATCACAGGCTGAAGTAGGCTTAGTAGGAAAACAACTGGGGGTTTGAAAAATTACCAGAAAAGTGATATTCTCAAGAGTGCAACCAATAGCACAGGCTCCACTGAAAATGAGGTTAGTTTTGGAAATTAACATCCCATCTGTCTAGTTCCAATAATCCTTGTCTGTTTTAAAATGGTGCCCACGCCACAAGATACCTGCTATAAATAATCAAATGCATTAGAACCTGGACATATCCTCTACATTGAATAATCCTGCTATAAAAACTGAGAATAAAGGAATTTGCTGGATGACTAGCACTTAAGAAATTGTTCCCTGGTGGGTTATTTGCAGCCTGTTCTCTACTTCAGTAGGAGTTTATGTTGAATAACTCACAGCTGTGGAAATACCTGCACAATGGAATTTAATACTACTAATAAAGGGATCCAAATTGGCCCAGCTCCACTCAAGACTCACTGATGTTAAGACATACGAGTGTCTTGGCTCGTGTAAAAGGCTGAGTGGCTTCAGTGCAGAGTTGTGGATGCTCAGGCCGAGGGGTGGTACCAGCTGCAGCAGGGTGATGGCACGGGGCGGGCAGAGAGCATGTGCTGGGCTCTCATCAGAGCACTGCAGCTTCCTGGGAGCACCCATGGGCATGCTGTGAGGCCAGCTGGGCTCCAATGCCTTTTATCTTTGTACAGAAAGTGGGGTCCTCAACATAGTCCTTTTGTGGGAATTTTAGGAAACGGGGGCTTTTTAGAGAATAACAAAAGGGAGAACAAGTCAGTCTTGCTTGCTGCAGTGTGTGCACAGAAAACACAATAAACCCACCCACATAGGTAACGGCTGCCTTACAGTCAGGGTTGGTTAATTCTGGTCACATTTAAAGCACCAGCTGCCAGAAGAGCATCCCAGGATATGTGCTTGTAACTGGAAAGGCAGATTTGACAACTCTTTATGACTTTTTTTTTTTTTTAATTATTGTTATTGTGACTCTCTTGGATTAGTCTGTTTCCAAATATTGAAGGAAACTGGGGAAGGGAGGAGAAAGATGGAATAAGTGATGCTTTGGGTAATCTATATAATTCATATGTCCTTCAAGCTACCTCTCTGCAATGTTTACAAGCATATTTTTGTAGAGAGCTGGGCAGGACATGATCTGTGTAATTCACTCTGCAGCAAGGCAGGAGCCTTGAGAAGGGAACCTCATCAGCCCACCCCTGGCTAGATCAGAGCTGCTTGTATTTGATACTTGACTTTTAGCTCCAGCATTTCTTAACTGTTTGTTTTAAATCAAAACCAAATTTGCAGTGCTTGTAGCTGCATGGAAAACAAATCTGGGAAAAAATACCAGAATATAAGTTAAAATTTCAAAACATGGAAGCAACCAAAAGAACATTCAAACCAAACAAAAAGGTTCTTGTTTAAAAAAAATAAATTAAAAAAATCACTACTTTGGGGATCATTATTTCTGTACATCTATCCTAGGTGATTCACAGCAGCCTGCAGTCATGTATGCAGGTGTTTCGCAGTGAAAGTCAAATAGCCACAAGACTTCCTACCAGGGAGACACTGGCCCAGAGGAGATTGCAAGTTACTCGGACAGAGGGTGAGGTGTAGGTGGATGGGTATAACAGTCCTGGAAAAGCTGTGACTGCAGCCATGCCTTTAATGTGACAAAATGACTCTACTGGTTTTAAGGTAGGACTGTCCATGTGGTTTTTTTATTTTGCTTCAAAGGTTATTTCAAATTAATCCATCTGTTAATCAAAGGGAGTTGCTGCAGTTAAGAAAGCAGAACGGTTTTGACACTGACTTGCATTATCACAGATGATTAAAAAATAATTAATAAAAAATAAAATCAGTTTTCCTTTTCCTTTTTGAGTCTTGATTTTGCAGCTATGTGCCCACCCTGGCACCTTGCAGTGCCTGCATGAGGCCCATCTCTGGAAGGTTTCCTTCATTACTGATCACAATTTTCTTCCCCGGTGGATGGGCCTTTTTAGAAACTGCCGTCTTGTAGATTGCCACTTTCTGAAGTGTCAGACTGTTCGAAGGCAATTACTATACAGACCGCTCCTTCCTTCCCCAACACCTCCCCTCCCTGCTTGAGAACTGGCTATGCCGCAGGTCTCACAATAAAATCATAGGACTTGACTACTCTGTTTCCATTTTTAAAGCCCACATCCCACTATTACATGGTCTTGAGCTTAAAAATGTTGCTTCCCTGTGGAGTGCCACTGTTCAATCACTCATTATAAACTGGTCATTAGTATTATTTCTGCCGCCCCCCCTCCCCCCCCCAGGAATGCAGCTGGCATCTACAGTAAAGCCAAATCCTGCTGTGTGAAATTTGTGAGTTAGGCCCTTCTCAAGGGAGTTCTGGCTTAAAAAAAAAAAAAAGAAAAAAAAGAAAAAAAAGCTGGGAGTGATATTTAAAAATCATACATTTTCTGGAAGAAAGAAGGCTGATGTAGGTTATATTTTTCTGAGCCCTTAGGCTGAAATAACAGCAAAACTTGGAAATTTGCTAAACAAAACCAACTTGAAACTCCCCATCCCTGTTGATACAAAAGCGAGCAGAAGACATGATCTCTGCAACCCGCAAAAATTAAATTGCATTGCTCCTACAAAGCTTGGGAACCACAATAAAGGTTCTTGATCACTGTCCAGGGACACCTTAGCTATGAGCCCAGCTCCTATAAATTGAGCTCCTGTAGCACTTCATACATGATTCACATCAGAAGAGCTGATGATTTAAGTACAGAGATAGTCATAGAGCTACTGAAAAACCTGTATAAAAAGGTATCTGTCTCAGTTGCTCACCTTTTATTATCACCCTTTAGCATCACAAGTCTAACCTGAAAGGGAGATTTCAATGAAAACAGCTAAAAATTCCCTTTCAAAATGGAGTTTTCAGTCAAAGACAGACACAAGCCCCAGTATCCATCACAGTTCCTAAATTTCACACCTTCTGTCTGCTGAGTTTGATCTCTCTTGGCAACCCAGGAACATCCCACCTTAGTTTTGATGGGTTTGTCTGTGTGGATTACAAGCAAGTCCTGCATTTTGTTTTACATGTAGCCAGAAGAAGATGGAAGGTTAAAAACTTTGGGCAAAATGGCAAACCAATTTTCATAAGCTATCAAAGAGAGATGAAAGAAAATCAAATCGAAAAAAAACCCTCAACCCAGCATTTGAAAGCACCAAACACACTTCTTAAAAGCTTTTTCCACTACTCAGACTCCCCAAGAGATCACTCAGTGGGGATGAAACTTCATGTGATGAAATGAGAGTTGCAGTCAAATGTGATAAGGAGTGTTAAATGCCTGCTTCATATCAAGCGGCATTTAAGCATCAAGACATTTGCTAAAATGTCTCCTAATGCACTTACAAAGGAGACGCTAGCCTTATACATTATAGCTGTTCAATACAAAATTGTACATACTATCTCAGATGAATTCAGAGTTGTTGAGACAGAGCTATTAATTAAACTGGGACGATACACAATGTGACAGTCTCCAGAGATCAGACAGAATTCCTTTTAGCATAATATAAAATACTGCTACCCCACACACACATAGAGTAATGACCGTCCTATATGCCACCTTCTGACTGGTGAGATCTTGGACACCTGAGAAGTATTTATATCATAGATCACAGTACAAATTAAAACAAAACAAAACATTCCCCACCTTCATAAAATCCCCAAAACCACACACAGAAAGAAAATGAAAACAGCCTGAAGCATTTTGGACTCAACTATGAGCACAGACCTAAAGGATCCTAAACTTGTGTGTCCAGCAGGAACAGAGGCATACTGGGTGGGTGTTTCTCTCGGTTCAGCTGAAGCACATTCCCCTGCTAACATGCAGTAATGGCATTCACCACCTCAGTTATCAGGGATATATTTAGTAGTTTATCAAAGTGAAGCTTATCAATCCCATCCTGCTCCCCATAAAGCCAATGGGAGCACAATCAGGAGCTTCTCGGAGAACTGGAGTGTTTGTGCTCTGTTGTGGTTGGATGCTTTTCATGAAGTTTTTTAGTCTGTCTGCACAAGTGTATTATTCTCTGATGTCATCTTTAGTGCTTAATGGTGTTTTAAAATGTCCTTATGGGTTAAGACTGTCCATAGACCCATTACAATTATTTCTTGATATAGGGGATATAGTTCTTTTATTTCAGAAGTGACTCACAAGCCCATGGAAGAAATGCTCCTACAGTTAGATTGCTCTACCACTGTTCCTAATAAACTCTCTCCCTTTGAGAGAACTGGTACTAGTCACTGTCAAAATAACACACTAAATTAGAACAGATTTTAATACTGTGAATGTTCAGTGGAAATTCATATCTTCTCATGAAACATAGCAGCATGGTCCTTAAATTTAGAGACTTCCGTAAGTGACTCTTTACCTAAAGGTACCATCTGCCATTCTGCAATGCAAGACTTCCTAATAGAAGCATAATGATATGCTAGAGTAACACCAGTTCTATGGGATGTTAAATATTCAGTAGCTCCTCTTACATAGTAGAAGATTCAGGCCTTAGCCTTGTATAAAAATATGCTGTCAAAAAGCTAGAAAAAAACATACAAATCATCCAGTCCTACACCGTAAAACCAGCTGCTGGGGTTACTTGTGCCCCAGGGCAGCTTTAATTTGGACATGCAATAAATCACCATAGGGCTACTTGATAAGAGCTGCAGTCTCAGGAAATATTTTCAGGACTATTCAATTTCCATTAGCAGTTTCTCCAGGATATATTAGGCACAAACTGGGTTTCCTTCAATATCAAGCATTCCTGTTTTCTCTTTCATCCTGTCTTTACTAAAATGGGATTTTCATGGAGGCCATGAAATGGCAAAATTTAGGCTGTTCCTATGGCTGGTTCTATCATTTAGGCACCTTTAATGGTGTTTCACAGCAAAAGCTAGGGTAAGGAACCTGCACCCTGGTGTTAGGCTCAGTGTTCTGCCTTTCCATTCAGTAGTTTCCTTTCCCTCTACCCCCATCTCTTTCTGCACACTTCAAGAGTGATGATCCTTGGCAGCTCTCTGGTAATGGGCACTTTTGTTCTGTTCCCTAAGGACGCAAGTTGGTTACACTCCCCCAGTGTGTGAGAACAGTACCTTCTCCAGGAACAAGGTTAAAAATTAGTCACTTAAGACTTTCACAGAGCCCTGTGGTGCTGCAAGTGTGCAAATATGAGATATACCTCCCAAGGTCCCTTCCAAACTGAATTATCCTGGAACATAATAACATTCATACCTACCAATGGAAAGATGGTGGGACCTGAGAACACCTCCCTTCTGAAAAGACTACAAAGCTGTAAATATTGCTTCTTTTTGCTTGTTTTGAAAAGAGAGAAAGAAGGAGCTTTAAGAACTGAAATGTTCTCATGAGGGGCAGCTGGTGGGACCAGCTGGTGACTCATGTGAGCTGGAAGATCTCTGAGAAGTGGACTTTGCTGACCCAAGACCAAAAAAAAAAAAAAAAAAAAAAAAAAAATCCCAAAACAAAGCAATTCAAAGAATAACCAAAACACTAGTGCTTAGAATTCTTGCATGGTCCGAGTCCTTTGTAACAGCAACCAGCTTAGTTATCAGTGTTCTGACTCAGTCACTTTACTAATTATATGATTCTACTTCTCTAGCAGACGCTTGGAATTTCCTCCCTCTGATTTGTGAGGGCACTTCTCAGGGCCAGTATTTCCCTCCATTTAGCTAAAGCAAACAAGAGCTTTCTCTTTGAAAGTATTTCAGCATCATGAGATAAGTTTCCTTCCTCCTTTTAATAATTGCAGAGCTCCCCAGAGGAAAGTGTCAACAACATTATTTCCTTCCAAATTCTAAGAGAGATACAATGTTCTTTTAGGTGGTGAGATTAGATTACGGTAAAATTAATTGTTAGTTTCAAACTCGCATTCTTCAGGCTGCAACCTCAGCTCTCATGAACGTGTTGCTGCAACTCACCTGGGATCTTTTTTCACTTTTCCTACTTCTCTGCATCAGACAGCCACAGAGCACACAAAAGCTGCAGCATCATTTGACTGCAACCCACAACCGAAAGTCATAAAACCCAGTAGTTAATGTCATTGTTGTACCTCAACTCTTTACCTGTAGGGAGTGTTCCTGAGGAAAGGGCACAAGCACATGGGATCAGACACAGGATCCCAGGCTCCGTCTTGATGAGTACACCATGTCATTTGAAACATGGTAAGAAAAGCCCAGGCAGCAGCCCAGGGCATGGGGATGGAGGAAGTAGCAATGATGAGGATGCGTGGTGAGCTGCTGTACGTCTCAAACCACTTCCCTGAGCCAGCCCATTTGGACATTTTCTTTTATGAATAAATAAGTGAATAAATAAAATCAGCTAGCTCCGTCTGTTATTCACCTTAACCACAATAGGGTGGATTGATAGCTTGTAGACAGGGTTTTTGAGGAGATATGGAGAAAGTGTCCTTCCAGATTAATTCAAGGACGGCACTCTAAGGAGTCTGTTACCCATTTTTCAAGCGTTCCTGTGTTTATTTACTGAAACAACAGGAGTAATATGACATCATAAATCTTTTAAAAATTGAAATAGTAGTGCCAGTCTTGAAAGATTGATAATAAGGAACGCCTTTTAGAGTGTGCTCTTGGAAATGTAATATGAATTATTAGTGGTTTTGAACATTAGAATTACAGCATATAATTGTAATGTTATAGCAGCTATGTAGGAGCCAGTGATCCCTTAATGGAATACATTGTGAATTTAATTATTTACATGGAAAAATCAGGGCTGATATAGTCACTGAACGATAGACCTACCGTTTCCTACATCCTGCGTGTGTTATGAAGGAGCAGCGTTGCTATCTATGCTGATGCACTCAGTCCATTTTTATTTAGTTAGTTTTCAGTTCCATGCTTTTTTTGTCTTTTAGGCTATCTTCCTGCAAGGCCTACCATAGGTGCCATAACTCATCAAATGAGGATTTGCTCACAGGAGAAGGGGCCCCATCAGAGGCTGAGGTTTTGTTCGTTGGGCAGGGAGGGAGCTATCTCCCGCTGAAGAAGGCCACGCAGGCTGCTTTGCCCTGTGTTTCTTCTGCAATGGTGGTTTCAAAACTATTTGGCAGAATCACATCCAGCAAGAGCATGCTTAAAAAAATATGTATATACGCTTGGGAGACACATTTCCTGGCTTCTGGGTATATATACAGCTACTCACAAAAAACCTAGGAGTTCTTCAGATGCTTTTGTAATGTCAGTAATATTAGAAGTACAGTTTCAGTCACGAGCAAAATATCACTCCCCTGCACAAGAGGCAGGATGGTGTAGATTCAGCATCTCTGTGTTGGTAATTCTCCCTGTAAATATTTGCTGCCTGCAGGGTACACCCTGCAGGGCTTCTCAGCTGCCTCAGAGGCAGGCGTGTGCTTTTGGGCCTCCCAGCTCAGCCGAGGGGCGTTGCACACTGGGCTGCAGTCAGGGCGGCTGCACCAGGCCAGAGGTTTTGCTTGCTCCTGTGAACAACTGATTTGATAGCAAAGGGAAGAAAAAAGGAGCATTTTTAAAAATCCTCTCAGCCCCAGCTGAGGGACTCATCATAAAACTATCAGACAGAATTCAGCAGAGTGGAAATCCCTGCTCTGATAAGCCCCAGGCCTGAAAGGAGAGGGATGCAAAGTTCAGGGTAGAGGTGCACTTGCTGGATGCCCTGCACTCCCTGGCGCTTGGCTCTCACCGCTGCTGCTGACCTATGGTGTTACACTCGTTAATGTTAAAAAAAGAGCATCTAATAAAACTGAGCTGTGGGCGATTCACACCTAAACTATAGACTTCCCTTTTTGCTGGAAAAAGATTGTAATTCAGTGAAACACTAATTCAAAAAAACTCCTGGTGCATGATCCTGCACATGGGCGTGTGTCTTTTGCATAGAAGTAACTGTAAAGGGCACGTTTGTTAACACAGTTTATTGGCACACTTATTGGCAAAGCATACATAAAATACAGTTGTATTATATAACACACTGACTCACTGTGTCTTTACATGATGAGTTGAACATATTAATATGTAAATGAAAAAAATTAGTTTCTTTTATAAAGTTTCACATAAATACACCAGAATAAAAAAGTAAAACAAAAAAAAAATTGGTTTGAGGGCTTTACAAAAATATTATACAAGAAATATACTATGAAAAGAAATAACAACAAAGCCAACTCAGATACAATAATAAGAACACAAAAGTTTTAGATTTATTAAGCTGCCCACAAAGTTAATGGATTACATGGCTTTAAAATATCTGGATCGACAGCAATTTTACAAAGCATAAACTCTCATAGGACTGGGTGTCTTTTTCCACATAAAAATATTTCTCATGTCTTTGATGAAAAAAAGACATTTCTTGTTTCAGCATTTTTATTAAATGATGGAAAGAGTATCTACTGGCATCAGCTAAACGTCAATTAAAAATGCTGGATCCTTTAAATGATTAACTGATGAAAGAAAAGTTAAAGAAAGAACAAAAGTTACTTTAAATTAATTTTTCTTAAAAGCTGTTTTCTTCTGAAACAAGAAATTTCAGGTGCAAGTTGAAAAGCAGAAAATATATTACAATCGTAAAAAGTTTTACATAGTTACGTTAATGAGATCCTGAGCACTGATGACTTGTTAAAATATGGCCATTGTTTGATAAGGAAAAAAATAACCCCTTCCAATAAAATGCATTGTCAGAAATTTGCCATGAGATGCTATTTAATTTTCAATTATTTTAATTGAGGTCAGTGCCAGTATCATGTTGTATGTGAATGCTTCCAAGAAATGTATGGAAGCTTATACAAGAGTTTTCCCTAATTAAAAAAAATCAGATAGCTTTAGTTTAGAAATAGATACTGTAACCATTGAAAGATGTTTTTTAATTTTTTTTTTACAGAATGCTGTGAAACAGTAATTAATAACCCACTGACATACGTTGTAGTGGGCACTGCTGTAGAATAACCTATTGGGAAGCTTGTGGTGTGGGGTTTTCAGATTTAGTCTCCTGGTTAGCAGGAGGTTTGCTGTTCCATGGGCTGTTATTTCCCAGTGCAGGTGAATTGTTGAAATCTTCTTCATCATCCATGCCATTTGCTGCATCATACTGTGTATTCTCTAATCTAGTGATAAGCCTTTCGTCTTCATCCCCAAATTCGCCGCCCATCAGAGTTGGTTCTCCTACCACCATCACATCCTGTGAACAGCACCCAATATTTGTTATATGGAAACCTTGAGAGAAAAAAAATCAACTTAAAAAAATTATGTTAGAGAATCTGCATCTCTTAACTTTGTGATATTTGAACAACAGAGTTAAAAGTTCCTTCATAGTAGGAACCAGGAGACAGGCTTACACTTTATTTCTAATTTAAATGAAAAACTAACACATCTCTCTAGCTACATGCTCATGGCTCTGGATCTCAGAAACCCCAGAACTGAAAAGCAGGTAGACTGGAAAATGCAAATAAGCAGGCTATGAACCTTCCTTAAACTGCTTCTTGAAATATTTCGCCTTTATCCAGTAATTCTTTCCTGAGCCATTTTATTTGGAAAGGCACCAGGGTGCATCTCAGTTGCAACTCAGTGATATGCGTATTTTAAAAGTAGCTTAAAAGAAACTGCATTTCTTATCCTCAGACTTCTCCAATGTGGAGCACAGCACTCTAATAAAGACGGTAACTCTCTTATCCATAGCCAGCCAAGCCCTCTTACGCATCCAATATACTTGACATTCTGCTACTTAATTATGGTAATTAATTTAGGTAAAGTTTTCGATAAAAACAATGTTCACACTGATTTGACAATTTGCATAGCTAATTAAGCCATTAGCAAAAACCTGCTGATTGCCAACAAGCCCTGAATTTACCATCTGTTATTTCATGGTGCCTGTCACCTAACTCCATGTAGGCAACCCTGCCGCCAATCTGTGCAGTAAGAGGACCAATCTGTCCAGCTGGTACCGTAAAAGGAAGATGAAGAGTGCTAATTATAATTACACTGATGAAGCTAGTACTCATCAAAAACTGAAGCATGCAAGAAAGAGAGAATTCATCTAATCACTGCTTTAAGTACAAATTGTCCTTCCATGAAAACAAGTAAACCGCCTACTGTACTCCAGTGCATCACAGATTTGCTGCAAAAGAACTAACCAGCATGGGATAGAAAGGTGCAAACTTGAGATTGGAAAGCAAAGGTGCAAAGCCACAGAGCTCGCTTGTTCTCTCTGTTCATCAGAGAATCAGGCTGCTGTGCTAACTGCTAAATAAATATGTGGGATGCATCTTTTCATGCAGCTCAGGTGGCAGGGCATCAGCTAGCTTTTGGTAAAAGTGCAGTAATTTCAGATGTCTGCCTTTGTACCTGCTGATGTAACAAGCCCTTCTAAGAATCCTAGCAAACAACAGATTCATATTTTAAAGGATCTGTTCCTCCTTATGAATGTAAAAGCATTTTTAAAAAGCAAACATACAAATGTTTGCATTCCATAAGGTTTCTTTTTAATCAGATCTGTACTTCCTTCACCATGAAACAATACAAATTATTGCCTGTATTTACACTGTTTCTCGATATCCTTCAGCAAAGGCTGACATGCTACTGAAGAATGTTTATATCACATTTTCAGCCTGTGCTATGTGAAAAATTAGTGAGTAGATGGAAACCGTTACACGAGTTCTTCTTTACATTGTCTATATTTTGTTACTCCATTTATCCATAAAATATTTGGTTAAATAAAACTCACACACAGCTTTGTGGTATAGAAGTTTAAAAGACAAAGGTGTTTATAGACAAAAGTTTATCCTAATTTATTTCATCCCTCTAAACAACAGAAAACATGTAGTGGGAGACCTGACGCCATTGTATTGAGAGAGCTCTAATGACAAGAGACACCTGTCAGAGGACAGCAAGTTGGGTTTGAGTGTGCAGTGTGATACGGCAGGCAGAGAGGACTACAGTGGCTGAAGTACGAAATCACAGACCGAGGTGGCAACAATTCCTCTTACTTCAATGCTCTTGAGCATGGACCTCAAGTTCTCCCTGTTGCCATACCAGCAAGAGGTTGGCAACCTGGATGAGACTTAGAGAAGTGCATCAAAAATAACTATAGGGCTAATAAACACCCGGCTGGGGAGGCCACATGAAAGAATTAAATATGTATTATATCCACCAAATGATTGGGAGGGGTAAATATGCTTAACAGCTGCAAGTACTGAAAGGAAGAGGATCACTTTAGGCCAATCTGATGAGACATAACCTAGGGTACTAAGATGGCATTAAGTAAACAAAAATGTAACCCCTACTGCTAAGACAATATTGCTGTTACTGAGAACCGCAGGCTGAGGATTAATGACCCCACTGGAACAGTGCTAGCTTTGCTGCTCAGGTCACCTAACGCTGGGCTGGGAAAAATGTCAATCTGTGGTAGGAAACATTCGTGCGTTAGTGGGGAGATGCTCAATGACCTTGTAAGTATTTCCATCTCTAATTTCTCAGATGCTTTGCAAATATTATTCCTTTAATATTATGACACCCACTGAGAGGACAGTTTGCACTTATATTTCTCTCCATGCTATTGAGTCTCTCTCTCTCTCTGGGAATTAAACTACAATTATATTGAGGTTAGTGGAGTTTTCCCTCATTCTATTTAAAAGATAGATATCACAGCATTAGTTACAGGACATTTAAAAAAATTATAATTCTGCCACTTATAGCTATGTCAGGCAAAAATAGTGTCTCAGGAAGCGCACATGCTGGTTCCTCCCCAGAGAGGATTCTGCTCCTCAGACTGAAAGCTGAAGACCCCACCGAGTGCACCCCATTGAACCTCCACTCACTAGATCCCGTGCAATGACCACCAACCTCTGAGGAGGACTGGAAGTGACTCCTTTTAGAGCCCCTCAATGCTTCTCCTTAAATTGGCCAGTGGGGGTCACTGCTGTTGAATGACACAAGGCTCCATCCCTCCCAGGGTTGAGGCTGCAGCTCTGGAGTGCTCCTAGCTCCTGCTCATGGAGTGAGAAGCAGAATCCAAGAATTAAACCCTAGTCTCTTGCACGGCAGCACACACTGCTATGGCCTAGTTATGGTAGCACATATTTGAGTAGATTAGTTTAAAAAAGATTTAGACTGTAGTCACTCAATCTTATTAATTTACTCTGTGATTAGAAACAACATTTTTGGTCAAGGAATGTCTCATGATAGTAAAATATGGTTGCAGTGAAGCACTGTAAATAAAGCAGTGGATGTTTTACATTATGTGATAGAAATGTATTATTTAATAATATAACCACAAAAGCAGCTTTCATGTATATCATACCTTTAATCCTGAAATAACCCTAATTGCCATCCAAACTGAAATTGTTGCATATAAACTACACACAAAGTTCACTTCATACACAACTCAAATGCAAGCACTTCTATTTAGCATATTGGTCATTTCTCAAGCTTCATCTTTTTTATACCTAGCCTCAGTGTTCTGATATGCCCAGTTATGTAACTAAGCTTTTTAAGTTGGGATTTTAAAGAATCGTCCAATGGCTAAATAATGTGTTACTGGAGTCTGGATTTAAAAATGTGTGATGGGCCATGTAAAATTCCCCATCCCTGTGCCTGCTATCTTTGCTGCTGTTAATATGTAGTCCTGCTCAGTGTGTTACGGTGATTAGTTTGTAGCTCAGGTGTCACAGTTCCCAGAAGTAGACAAACAGTGCTCCACAAGCCTGAGATAATTAAAAAAAGCCTGAAACTATCCAGTATATTGTTCAAGCGAGCCTCACACTCCAAGGACTGAAAGTATCACTAGTCTTGGCAGTCAGTACACCTCTAAGTGCTAAGTGAAAAGAAGGGTACCTTCTCCTACCTTCCCTCCTTCCTTCCTTCTTTAAGAATTCTGCTAGTGGTGATTATTGTAATAACTGACTTCTTAGCTCCTTGCCGCTAATGGTCCCTGCCTCCAAGACAAAAAGATCCAACTGACATTGGTGTTGAAATGTTCCATAGAAACAGAACTGACATGTTAATTAGGTTTCAGAGTAAACACTTTCTAGAGGAAAATGGTTGTCTTTCACATCTCATCATAGTCCTCTCTGTTAACTTGACATTCTGGTCTTGTCTGGAATATTTTTCCTAAAGTGCAGCGACTGGAAACCAATTTGTTCATTCTCATCTCCTTATGGCTAAATCTTAGATTCCAAACTTCAGAGATCTGAGACATGGGATAATATCTGACACTAATCTTCTGGCCCTGGAACTGTAGCTCTGGTACTACAACATCCATTACAAACCACCTAAACCTATCCCCTGTTTCTGAAACACGTAAAAAATTGTATTGCTCCCTTCCACATTAGCAGGTTTATTTATGGATTTGGCTTTTGAGGAGCTTACAGAGAACTACAAAGAGATTAGTGAGGTATGTAACTTGCTTAAAGAGTGCAAGGAGGCTCTAATTAAGACTCTGGATGTAACAAAGAATGGTTGATATACTTAGTGGCATGTAGTGATGCTTTATTCTTTTCAACACAAATGATAATTCACTGGGTTCATGGTTACAGTATTACACTCATCAGGATCTTCATTAGTAAATTAAAGTAAAATCCATCTATTACTTTCTGTGGTTATTACAGGGAGCAACCTGGAATAACGGTTCTCAGAGTTCATGAGAGTTGTGGATTGCTGTCAAATTTCCAAATTCGGGCACATGAAAATGGATCAACATGTGCACTATATTTATGAAACTTAACAGAAAGTGGTATGGCTGTATGGACTCCTTCTGATGATCTTGCATGTACCTGTAATCCACAGATCACAGTGTACAGGTCACTGCTCTACACACAAGAGCCTGTATTTGAAATAGAATAATATGAAAAATCCAAAGAAATCAGATCTCAGGTTGTAAAGAGGCTTGAAAACTGAGCAAAGAGGAAAACACTGCAGCTAGCTTCACATATTAGGGGAAATTAGTAATGCATAAGTGATAAGGCAATGACAAACCCAAAGTAGACAACTAATTTATTTTAAATCATAGGAAAGCTAACATTAGAAAGACAAGTTTTCTGTGAATGTTGTGCAAGGAATTTTGCCCATCTTTGCTCTTTTTTTAGAGGAAATTGGTTATTCTAATTTCTGCACAATGGGTTAACACTTTTTCCAAAGATCAGATGTGACTGAGAACATGAACAAATCTAAGAACAGTTCAAATGACTAGCATCTGCTAATAATACAGCTGAGCTGAGCTACAGTTTCTGTGTTGCCTCAGCACCTACAGGCTTCAGGTCAAAAGCATCACTGGACAAGTAACAGGCCAACCTAGGCATGAGTTGTGCGGTGCAATCATGTAGCACACTGGATAACTACATTTATTTTAAGAATGTAGGAAATATGTAATATGTAGCAAAGGTGTTAAACAAGGGACTCGGGCAGGAAGAGTCTTATTGACAAGAGGAGATGCTGAATGTCTGCAAGCAATAGCATGAGAACTAATAGAATTGCAGAAACCACATTATAAAGGAAAATGAGGGTAACAGAGTGCAAGTGACTGTCACAAGGGCAAAACTTTGTATTTTGTTTAGCAGGGTTGAGAAAGTGTAAAAAATAGAGACTTGAGGACAGACTGAGACCGACCCTTTTCAAATTACTGATGAGAGGGAAGATGCATACCCACCCACTGGCAGAGACCCTTAAGATGCTTTCAAAGACAGTGTTATTAAAGATGTATCAGAATGTGTCAACACAATTGAAGTACTAATACATTGAAGACAATGCAAAGGGGAAAATTATACTGATTGATTAGGCTTCAGCAACTGAATTTCAGGGTTCAGTGCTAACCTGACCCATGCATGGAAATATAAGCACATCATTTAACTTTCTGGGCTTGGCTCTGTATTGTCAGCACTGTACCTGCCTGAAGAACTGATCAGAAAATACACAGCTAGAGGAAAAGGCACAGCCTCCTATTACCAAAGAATAATGTGCATATGACTAAAAACATTCCATCTCATTGATCAAGGTTTGCTTAGCCCCGTGTATTTATCTGAAGATCTGGAAGGGGCTATGGGGAAAATGACAAATCTCTCTGAAGTTTCAAGCTTTGTCATAGCTGATGGCACTCCAGCTGCTTTCCAGTCACTGTCTTGAACATGGAAAATTTGCCTTTCCAGACATGAAGACCTCATTAAAGAAAAAGAAGTTAATGGTGAGAAATTTGGATGAGAGATATGGTAAGTTTGCACATTTGCCAGAGTGTACACAACATTACTGTAGGAGTAAAACTAAATAATTACTGATGTCCTAAACCAGGAAACATCACATAGAACAGAGGCTAAGGAGACATTCTCTAACCAGGTTTAATTTACTATTGAAGAGAAACCAACACAGGAGCATAGAAGTGTCAGGAAATTAGGAGTTAGATTCTAGTATGGTGGAGAGTCTATCTTTGCTGGCTGGGAAGAAATCACTGGAGAAAATGAGAAAGCTGGTGTACATGACTTCATCTTAATCCAGGTTTGGTATGGATATGAGCTCACTGTTGGGGTTCTCCAGAGAGGACGATGGGAAAAAATGGAACTGAAACTAGCTCTGCTTATGTGAATCCTCTGGACAGAAGATGCAGTGATTTCATTCCTCTTCTCCAATAATGAGAAGGAAAATACTTTTAATGCTGAAAATTATTTTTTTCAGCAGTTCTTTTTCCTACTGATCAGGAAAGTCCCATTCACAGAAAGCTCTGTGGCCAAATGAAGCTTTTAGTTAGTCGAAAGCCGTCAAATTGTGTTTGAGGAAATATTGTCTTCTACCACATGTAAAGGAAATCAAACATTAACTACAGACTGATTCACTTTAAGGTAAAGTTAAGAGAAACAAACAGAAAGCAAGTTACTGCTACCTGCAGTTAACTTCAGACAGCAGTGGCATGCCTGTAATAAGGCCCACTTCAAAGAATGCATAATTTTGAAGAAACTTGATAACATCTCTACTTAACTGAGAAGTGTTGAATAGTTTTACACCAAAATATCCTCCTGCTAAAATTATTTTGAGTTTTGTCTACTCTACAGGGTGGCCCAACCATCAATTCCATCTGGCTTGCTATCTTTGCTGTGGGGAAGATGGGAAGAGCTGTTAGTATGTCAAACCAACAGCTAAGCATTTTCCACTGTGCAGAGGGAAAGGAGAAGAGTCCTAAAAATGGAACCTGATACTCCATACAAAAGGACCATTTTGGACCATCTTGCTGCTCTGGTACAGAAAGCAAACAACATTGAAAAATATTGACTATGCAGCATCCTGAAAGTCAATGAAGACTAAAAATCCATCCCTCATACCACGATAAACTTCACCATTATGTCTCCAGATGCTCAACTATCATCTCCATAAGGAAGAATAGCCTTGACTACTTCATCTGTCAGGAGTAGCCTTTCAGTACCAGAAGTCAGCTGCAGTATCAGTGGGAGTGACAGGTAACTATCAGATGGCTCAATTACACTCAAACATATGAGCACACATGGCTACCATTGAAGCCAACAAAAGTCGTCTCTCCAGGGAGGAGAAGGCTGAAGAGAGGCAGGGGGTCAGATTCTGGTCCTACTGAACTGAACTCGGGACAGGGAGCAGCTGAGACAAAGTGATTTTACTGTCTTGTAAACTTGGAGACAGCAGGAAACTAGCTGGTTGCTCGATTTTACACCAAATTGCTGTTTTTTCTTAAATAGAGTTGATTATTGATCCAAAGAGTGTTCTGGCAGACAGAGCCAGTGAGGCAGGATAGTCCCAGCCATCAGGGAATAAGGTAGCTGGCCTTCTGACTGCTTTGGGCTGCCAGAAAAACCCAGAGATGCCTATATTAGGGAAAGCATCTGACTCCAGGGATGCAAGCCACATGAAAATTTTAATATGACAAGGAGAAAATATGAGTTTAATGTACTGAAGCCCAAAGCTTCTGTAAGCTAGTGGATTGCTGAATCAGTTGCTAAACAAAAATCTTCATTTCATTTCACTGGTGTTAGTCTACTCCTCTTTTTTATCTGGGTATTCAAGCTTCCTAGGAAGTGCCTGCTTTGTGCTAACAAAAGGCCTATATTCTTTGTCAGGCTTCAGAGGAGACCTAGCCCCTTCCTATCTGCTGATCAGAAATCCAATAAAAATCCCTGCATGTTATTCCCAAGATACCACTTTATAGTTCCTATAATATCAAAATAATTTCTCCAGCTTTAAAATGCATAAGCTATCTCCTTCTTGACTAAGGCACACTTTGTCACAATCTGGGGTCTGATTACCTCTATATTGTGACTAAGGCAATAAACGTGACATTACTAAAATGCTGGTACAGTTCTGGAAATGCCTTGGTGTTTCCCTGTATAATTAGGTTGTCAACAGTTACCACTAGCATGGGTAACCAAGACCCGTATTACAGGGGCTCTGCCCTCTGCAAATGGAGTGGCTGGAGAAAGAGAGAATCTCTGCAGGTAAATCAGCTAATAACCTGTTCCGCTGAACCATTTCAACCTGGAACCGATTAGAGGTAAGAGACCAGCGGTCTGCTCAGGCATGGCTGTCCTGTTCCACAGGGACTCATCCTCACTTAGCACCCGGTAGATGGAAGTCTGCAAGACTCATGCTGTATCTAAAAACATGAGGCCCAGTCTCAGTCCCACTGCCAGTGGAAAGACTCCCACTGACAAAGAGTTGGCCCAGGCCTTAAAAAAATCACATCTGGTCCTCAGGATACCGCTGCTTGAGGGTCATTCATTAAAGCTGCACTGCAGAATGACTTCTTCACATCTCTCCACTAATTCCCCAGCTCCCACAGCACACTCTGCAAGATTGCCTTTTGCTTGGGATAGTTTAGGCTCAAGAATGCACCTTCTTTACAACGTAAGGAAAGACTTAAAGCACCATAAGCGATTCAGGCCTAAAAGGAAAGTGAGACTTACAGGTACCTGACTTGATAGACTCAGGTTTGCAGCAGCTGACTTTTTCTTGCTGTTGGTACTATTTGTGTTGTTCCCAGCACTGCTGTTGGAAGTGCTGCTGGTAGAGTTTTTCCTTTTTCTCCGTTTGGTTGTTGGTTGTCTTGTGGGTTCTGCTGCAATAAAATGGGAAGAAGGAAAGCAAATGGCAGATATTGTAAAACGTACTAAAATGATCCAGAAGCAGAAGTGCTGAACTATTTTTTAATGTAGCTTTGAATTCCTATGTTTACTAGTAGTAGTACTAGTAGTAGCAGTATCAGATTTAACATACAAACCTTAGAATAATATTTGGACCCAAACCCATGCAATCTGCTTTCAATTTTGTATAGTAGATTAATGAAGCTTATTCTCCCAGCATTATCTATAAAGATATTTGAAAGCATTTTACCAATGGGAGTATTGTGATAACTATCGTGTAACTTGCTGAAGGTCACACAGCACGCAACAGTGCTAAACAAAAATCCAGGTCTTATTTTGATGTAGGGTACAGCCTCAATTGACCCAGCCAGGGGCAAAGGCTAAAGGTAGCTTTCTACCCTACTGCTGCCATCGATACAGCATACGAGCAGCTACCATTTCAGTTCCTTATACCTCTGGTGTGGGCTTCATCTTTAAAACTGCCACTCCGAAGAGAACATGTTAGAGCATGCCGAATGCCATTTCTCTGAGAGTCTTCCAAACTCAGGCTGAATCAGGACAATTACATAACTTTTCTTAAATTGGAAAAGAAGAGAAGGGCAACTGTACTTTCCCAAATTTGGCCTGGACACCCATGTGAATAGTCTTAGATATACAAAACTTTAATAATCAGAAAAAGAGAGAATTATTATTTTGAGGTGTAAGAGGAAGGAGATTAGGTCCAGGCCTGTAAATAACATTATATTAGTCTCAAAGACAATTAATTATGAATTGTAGCTGTAATTTCAGAGTCACAGCAGGAAGCTGAATTACACAAACAATGAATTCTAATGGAACCAGTAGGTATTTTGCATTTGATCTACACATATTTTTGTACTAAATTATATCCTAGTCATAGTGAAATCAACTGAATGTGCACATCCATAAATCAGTTGGGTCAGACTGAAATCATAAAACATCACAATCATTTTCAGGCTTACTTTTGGAACACTGCTAATTATTACTTTCCTTTGTAAGAAAATTTGCAGTAAATTTTCCCATTGTTTCTACGTTAATTTAACTACAAAATAAGTAAAATACTGGAAATGAAACATACCTGGTGGGGCCACCATTCTCTGCCATTTTTGAAACAAGCAAGTCTTCAAACAGTCTCGAGGACTTAGATTGTAAGTTTTATGTCTTGACATCAGTTCCTGCATTGGCTCCAGAATTACACACAACTGGAAGAAAAAGTCAGAATAGAAAGATTTCATCCAAGCAAAGACTCAGTTGTTCACTATTTACATAGCTGGAAAGTATATTCTTGTATTTTTTTTACCCTTGCTAACAGACCATGCCTTGTATAGATCAGTTTAATCTGCACTGGGCTTGCAGGATCAAAACTCTGATTTGAGAAAACTTTTGCTCACTATTTACTATCTTAAATATTTTTTAAAAAATCAGATAAAGTTCAACTTTGGTATTCCAGACTAGAGAGATTTCAGAAGAGTTGAAAATTTTAATCCCTGATTGCCAAAGCTGCAAATATGAATTAATAAATAGTAAAATGCCCATAGCGGGCTATCATTCCTGTATAGCAAAATGTACACACAGTGATCTTCTGACCTGCTGCACTCCACAATGAAGACTTCTCATAAATGAGGAATGTAAACATGATCTTTTATCTTGCTATTGCATACAAAATAATTTGAGTAATTTAGTTTTTTTCTTGTTATGAGGACTATACATTCTCTTCCCATCACAGGAATGACATGTCCGAGAAATAAGAGAAGCATTTTATTTTCCTTGTCAGCTTGAATACTCTATTATGTTGAAGCTGGAGATTTCTGAAAACATGCAATTTCAAGCAAACACCTTTTTTAAATAGAGTCATATATTTTTCTATCTATTCACTTAATAATTATAATCACTGTTCACTGCTTTTTGCTCCTGTTAGCACAGCAGACCTAGCATAAAGAACAGAGTGAGCTAGTTTCTATTTCCTCCTGTTTAACATCACAGAATCATTTCCAGTCAGTTAAACCTTATTCAAAGCCACAGAAGAGTACAGAATTGCACACATGTAATTGAGGGCTTACTCTTGCTTGCAGGATCCTTGGTTTTTAGTCATCCTACATGAGAAGAAAAAAATCCAGCTGACTCTAGATTCCACCTGAAATTTCCAGGGCTGGCACATCGGAGGAAAAGGTTCCTTACTTGCTAACTGAGCACATATGATAAGGAGATAGTTAACACAGAATAAACATGGAAGGTGCAAGCCATTGTTAGTCACTTTTCAAAGCAGAACTGCATTTAGAAGCAGAAGACAGTTTGGCATTTTTTACCTACAGAAGTTAGGCAACAAGTTGGTCAAATTATTAGAAGTTAGTATGGCAACTGCAGAAAGACATAATTTAAGATGAGTCTTATTTGAGTTATTAACTTAATTTTAGCAAGTCTTGCTGCAGGAGCATCTCGGATTTACTTCAGCAGGCGATGTTTTCCTTCCATGCTTTTGCAAATATATAGAACATGAGGCAAATTCTTCTCTCTGGGCTGCAGAGCCAATCAATGTTTGCCCCATTCTCGCCATGTGCACCCCACTCTCATTCATACAAATGGAGATGTAGAGTATGCAGGGAAAATAGCTGAAAGGGAGCTGCCACGAGGACTAAGAGATTAATTCAGCATTTAAATATTATTGTGTATTGGCACTGCCTTTTGATGAGCCTTTCATAATAGCAGTTATAACAGAGATAACATAAAGCAGCAGGGAGAACGAAGAGCTTCAGTATGAGGAATTATTTTTTTCCAACTGCAGAAATTCAATCTGCAGTTGCCTCATTGACTTTTCTCTTACATAGATTTTTTACATATATTTTTGTAGATAAATATCCGCAAGGTAATCTAATAGACAGAGAGCTGCTATCAGATTTTGCACTTTGGTCTCACATTTTCCTCTGGTTCAATATTCTAC
The DNA here is from genome assembly GCF_000699245.1 of Pterocles gutturalis. Lineage (NCBI taxonomy): Eukaryota > Metazoa > Chordata > Aves > Pterocliformes > Pteroclidae > Pterocles > Pterocles gutturalis. Next base: position 58,671 of record NW_010107873.1, read on the forward strand.
CAAAAATTAAGAGCATCAGGTCCTAAAGCATGTGCAGGATCCAGTCTATGCTGTGAAGGAGGTGTTGTATTTTGAGGTCTTATTCAATTTATTCTGAAACCTGCAGGCACTTGCTCAGGTTTTGTGTGTGTGAGAGAGAGATTCGTGATCATAATCGACACCATTGCTTTGGTTCTCAAAAGTCTGTGTTTCTGGCAGGGCTGCCTAAATTGTCTCATTATGAGCAGATAGTAACTAGCATGAAAAAGATAGCAGTGAAAATTCTTAACAAACTAGTTAGCCTGGGCAGAACACTACACTCACATAGCTCTACTGCTGCTGGGACTAAAAGTATGTAAATAAACATGGAGAGTCTTCAAAGATTTCCTTAGGGACACTTTATTCATGACACATTTACTCCTCCATATATATTTATTGTTGGCAACAAAGAGAATGTTTCTTCTTTATCATCTGGCAAAGATGTTTCCTATTGTGCACTCACTGTAACACACACTGAGGAGAACTACACAGTCCCTGCTGTCTGTAGATATCTTGACTGCTAATCATGTCTATAATTTCTTTCACTTCACACACAAGATTAAAACTGGATATGTACCCAAAATGTAGCAATGCCTGTCTGATCTCACACACATGGACTCAACATGACAAGTGCTGGGACCCCTACACTGGGATGTAGTAGATGGGACAGTCTCTTCTCCTGGATATTCAGGAGCTGTACAGACTTGCATGAATTCCTCTTCTGGTTCTCGGACTGGGTAATTCTCGAACACTTTCTCTCTTTAAAGTCTGCAAATTGTAAGGTCAAGCTTTGGCTGCCTGAGTAATAGGAGAGCATTGCATTCCGTAATGACAAGTCCATTTTAAATGTGTCTAGCTCGTGAATTGGGCACAAATGTAAAACAAACTGGATTAACAATGAGTGATATTAAATCTCACAGTCTTTTCCAGTGACCTTTGAGATCTACTTGAAATCTAAAGTGACTCAAAACCAAATCCCTGAAAGAGGAAAAGATCGTGGTCCAATTATCTTATGGCTGCCAGTGACAACCAGCAGCCTGGTTTTTGCAAAAAGCTAGATTAAAAACATGGGGACAAGATGCACTTAAGAGCTAGGCTGGCCAGAACCACCTGTCATCTTCAAGAGCTACTGAGCAGGGTAACTGGCAGGCTGGTTTGACTGCGTTGTTTTACAAAGCGACTTCTTAAAACAAAGCTACTGAAATGTTTTACATACTCCTACATTCATGGCACATAGAAGCCTGAGGCTTAGACTGCCTATTCCCCACAGATCGCCTAATTTCACTCTCTGAGATTCCTTTTCAAAATACCTATTTTAACATTTTTACCAGCGTTGGATAATATTATAATGTGCAATTCTTTGCTGTAGTACTATAATAATAATATTTGGAACACCAACAAACCCCATCTCTTCTACAAGCATTTTCCTCACAGCTCAGAATCAGTCACCCAGGAAAACACCCTGAAGACTTAAAGTCTTCAGTGCAGTGATGATGTATGATCACAGAAATAATTTCTACAATTCTAGGAATCCAGAACCTTTCATAGCAATGCTTGACAAGACACAGCTAGGCATTTCCAAGCTCCACATTTAGAGAACACAAAAGATGGCACTCATTTGCCTGCAGATGGGTGTCTAGCACCAGCTGAAATGCCCTAGGTTATGATCCATCTGGGACTGGTCCATCTGATCTCTCTTGCCATTCCAGAAGGACACAAGGCTCCATGTGGATGTTTCAAGCACTAGAAGGTGTCTTAAGTGTATGGGCAATTGAACAAAGCCCAAAGTTAGAAGAAAAAAGTATGCTTCTTTTAGCTTTTAAAACATATTTGGAAGAATGTGTATCATAATAATTATATACTTTCCCTTTGCAGTACTAAACATACTGAAATAACTCCACACAATGCTTAGTAACCCAATATTACTCAAATTAGTTTCCAGTCATGTTTTCTTATTTGATCTCATCTCAATGATGCCTGACCATTACTGCGGAACCATTGCTGTTTCACTGTGGATAGGTGTGAGTTGGATCCAGTGCTAGAGACGAATGCAGCGCTTTACAGTGAGAGAAGTCATGGGCATGAAAGGTTTGTATTTGTGGGTGCCCAGCACACACTGGGACACATGCATGCATTTTGGTGCTGTAGGGAGTGTCAGTGATTTTACTAGAGTTCCATATGGATCCTATGGACAATTCATCAATTACAGGGCTTGGATCCAACTTGAGAAAACGGTAACGTTATACCCTTGGGGCTCAGGGAAGTGAAAGTAGGGAACATAATAAAGCACATGGCTTTTTGTGTTAGCAAAACACATGTGGAAGGATTTGATTTATTTTATTTTTTAATGACTTTTTTTTAGAGGAGAAGACTAGCATTTACAGGTTTCAAAAACCAGTGTTTTAAGAAGGGAGTTATATGAGGAGATACTGGAGGCATTGCAGACAGGAGTTAGAGGGTTCTGAGAATATGGATCCCCATGTAATTTCCTGTAATACTTCAGTTATCAGCACAGCCAAAATCGGCCTTTGTAGGTAAGGGGTCAGATTCAGCTCTGAGATCACTCCAGTCACACCAAGAATGGTTTCAGCCTTACGATTTTTGTTCTGAGAATAGATGCTCATTCTGGTAGCAGTGAAGATTAGCAGAAAAAAACAATGTAAAAGCTCTCCTTTACTTTACTTTTGCATAGCATAAGCTTATGCATTGTGTTGCTAATTTAATTAGCAATTACTCTCTGCAGTGAAACCTCTTGTCTCCATGAGAATTTTTGCATTTCCAGCAGAGAAGGTTTGTTACTCTGCTGAAGACGTTGCAGTCCTGCCGGCTCTGAGCTGCAGGTGGCAGAGCTGGCCCAGCCAACAGGCTTCCTCTGCCTACGTGCTAGGAGCACAAAAGAACTGCAGCCTTTCAGTCTTTCAACGCCTTTTGCATTCTAAAGAGAATTCAGAGAGACTCAGTCTTGCAATACTTAGGTGGTGAGACTGATATAATGGCCAAGGTAGTTTCTTTAAATCAGGAAACCTCTCTCGTCAGTAGGTGCCGGGCAGCAAACGAGTCCCACAGGCTACCAAAAGAAGCAAGTTTTGAGTAACCCATGGTTACCAGTTTTGTCTGTATAAGCAACAGTTTCACTAACAACAATTAAAAAAATGGAATTATCTAAAGTTTCCATGTGGATGACACTTAAAAATGTTAATGTATGATGAGACAATATCAGTTTTTCTGAACCAAACCAGCAAGGAACCTGACAAGAGTTTTCCCGGAAGTTTTACTGAAATTTTAAGTCTTTGACGCTTGAAACTTCTCCTGGTTGAATGTCTGTATTAATCACTTGAAAATTATAGGAATTGTTGCACAGTCAGAGCTCACAGAGATTTACAACCCTTCCTCAAAGCCACAAAAAACCACATTTGAATGGGAGTATTAGTCACTGTCTAATGTTCAGGGAGGATGTTGACTACAGTAAAGGTATACCTGGAGTACACTGTGGAGCCATGAAGGGGTTCAGTGCTTTCTTTCAGAGCTGATTTTTTTATCCTCCACAAAGATTCCAAGTTAACTAACAAATCTGATCACAATGACATTTTATTTCTATGCTGAAATGCAGACTTTCCTCTGCATACCCTACATGCGCTCTAGAGAGAACAGCTCCAGTTAATGTCGCTAGTGAAATTCTGGCCCCAACGTGTCTCCCTGGGAAAGGTCCCACTGACTTCAGTGGGGCGGGATTTCTGAAAAGAACTGAAATGTCTCTGCACACTGTTTTATGTACATCCAAAGATGTAATATTTCCAGAGGTGCATGATATGTTACTGATACATCTGCAATGAGGAAGGGGATACATTATGGATATTTATTTAAGCCCCTGTGGAAGAGCTACACCTGAAAGTCTGACCATCTGACTTCCAGGAGTGGTGTCAAAGCCCTGTACAAGTGCTCTGCACTCCCAGCAGTATGGCACTGAAACAGTAATGCTTTGCTGCAGTCCTCAATATGGTTCATTCTTTGGTGTTAGAAATAGGGAAGTCTTATAGCCGAGTTTAAATTTCTCTGCTCATGCTTGTTTTTCAAAATTAACGTATCATTCCTCTGCAGAACAGAGGGAGGAATGAAATTTTCCTAGGAACATATTGCTGCTTCTTTCACTGGCCGGCTTGCAATTCACTGCTCAAAATAGCTTGTGTTTTTTAAGAATCACATGTGAATACAGAACATTTTCATCTTAAAAACCATCTTTGTTTTCCATTTAAACATGGAGATATAAATGAGAAATGTTTTGGGTTTTTTTTATGAACCAATAGAAATGAGGGGTTGTTTTACATTCTTGTTTTTCTGGAGAGGATTTCTTTTGCTTTGTTCTAAGCTCTTGCCCCGTATGTCAAGTCAAATATAAGTCTCTTCCATCAGTGCATTTCCATAGATCAACTATATCTATGCTCCTTCCCCGTACAACAAACTTTAAGCCAAAATAAGTGGGTTTGAGATTCCCATCACTCAACATACTAGTCTGATACCTGCTTTCACTTTTTGAAGAGACACTGTACACTCCTGCTGAGGTGTGGACACTAATAAGAAATGTTGATTGTACATCCCATGTAATGATATACATGGAATAAACAAATGATCAATTTTGAAAGTTTGCAGTACTTAGTGTAGCAAACAGCAAATTCAGTAACCACTTCAATTTAAATTATACAAGTAGTTATTTTAACCTGACTACTCAAAATCCAGTCTGCACAGGCTCTTTTATTTTAATGAAACCTTAGACAATCTTTGGGACAGAATGAAAAGTCAGCTCTTAACCCCAATAGTTTAAGTAGTCCAATACCGTAGAGTAATCCCTGACTTGTTTAATGTGACTACTGTTCTCCCTGTATTTCCAGTTCCTTCCGTGCCAAAGATTTTTAAATTGGCAGTGTATAAGCAGATTGAAGTCCTTGGTTTTGCTACATAGGTAGGGCATAATATGAGCTTTTGGTACAGAAGGAGGTGGGAAACTGCTTGGAAATATGATATAGGCACATTTTCTGTATTTTCTCCTAAATTAAATACATTTGCTTTCAAGAGGTGGTAATGAAAAGGTTTAAAAACTGTCACAGAAATTTCTTTCTTTAGGCTTTGACTTAAAATCTCATTGAGATGAATGTGATCGCACCTCTCAAATAAATTGTTTTAGACTAGTTCAGGGCTCAGCAAGACAGCACTGCATCAGCTTAACTTGGCTCATATTATAAGTATGTCTCCAAAACCATATGGAGTGGATATTTTGTGTTAGCTTTAAAAAAAATGCAGAAACCCGTTCTGCAGTTCAATACCATAGCAAGAGCAGATTCTGGGACAAATTCCATAACCTGAGATTTACTGGGTCTGGGATATACTTAATAGCCATCACTCTGCACTGGAGAAGGTTCCGTGTTTTGTGACTACTCATCATACTAAGTCAAGAAATATTTATACTTGCAATCACCTAAGAAGCTAGGAATTAGAATTTCCAGCTTAACACTTGCAACATAAACTATCATTAGCATCTGCAGCTTATTATTTATTATTTATACAATGCTGGAGACATACACAGAAACTACTGAGGCTCTTGTTATGAAGAGATTCCCATCTCAACTAGATAAGAGGGAAAATACTAAGCCACAAGTAATTTGGCAACAGTAAGGTATGCACTTGAAAACAACAATTTCATGTAGCTATCAACAAGTCCCTTGAGGACTAGTGATATATATTTAAATGGTTCTCACGTGTTGTCACTTGAAAATATGGCTGGTTTGCTATGCAGGTTGCCTGATACACATTAAGCAAAATGTCATTCATTTAATTGAGAATTTGGATATTGAGGAAACAATAGAAGATCAATTCTGCCACTAGGCTTCTAGAATTCACTATTTGCCAACCCTGCAAGATGCAGTGGGATGACATGCAACAACTGAAGCTCCATGCTGGATTCACTAGTAAATACTCAGCACTCTATAATGTTTATTCATCCTATGCTCTGCCCTGAATGCCAGTCTAGGACTCTGCAGTTTCTCACTAACGCCCAGAGGTAGCAAATGATTTCTCAATAATGCACTATTCACTGCTCAATTGCTCCCAAGCTACCTAGCTCATCATGTTTTTACACTGCTCTGTATCTGCAGCCATTTCAATTCCCAGCAACAGTGAGAATGGAAAGAAGCAGCATTCATTTCAGGTAAGGCTAAGCTTAAAAAAACCATGTGTTTTTCCAGGAAAATACTATGAGTGGGTAGGAAACAGAAATAGTTCTTAACACAGCACAGATATCACCATCACTGCAGCTAATTCTTGTTAGTGTGTTGGACCCCAGTTTAATTTCTTTCTCTCTCTCCTTCCCTCTTTTTTTAATTTTTATTTTTTTTATTTAACATACCAGCTAGCTAACAGCTTCCACCAGCGCCTCCTCCTCCACACACTCTGGAGCAATGCAGGTGACTGTGGAAACTTTGCTGGCTCTCGTGCCCATTAATTCTGCCCTTTCGTGTGGTGTCATCAGTGACAGCACCAAAACTGTGTGCCTGGTCAACAAGGAACCCAACCTCATTTACAATTCAAAGAGCTTCTCCCTCCTTTCCTGCATCCCACCTTGGACTCCAGGTTCCCCACTCCCTGCAGTGTGCCCATACTAGCGAAAGGGCTCCAGGTTCAACACTTCTGTGACCAGAAAAGCATTGCTGTAAATGTCTTAGTTCTTGCAGAACTGCTGCTGAAATGCTTTACAGACGGCTGAGCACGCCCTCCCCCAAGGACAACATCATCTGAGGGCCTCCTCAGCATTCATATTGTACCAAACTAAGCTTTTCTTACGGTGGACATGAGCCATCTTAGTGACATCTTCAGTTTATACAAAAAGAACAGTGTGAAGCACCTTTGAGCTGCCATGTAATGAATCCTGAACTGGAGAGATGTGCTCTCCTTTCCCCAACTGAGGGGAAGCACTCATGCTGGAGTTGCATTTGTGGAGACGAGTTTAACATCTGACTTATTTAGTTATCACCTTGGAGGTATGCTCATCATCACCGCATGTGCTGGGATGAATTCTGTTTCACAATACTCTTAAACATTAAAAAATGTTTTAGCTCCCCTAGTCATTGTTGTAACTATTTGATAACCCTCTCTCCTCAGACTGTTGGAAAAAGTGGCTCTTTTTACTTTCCTTGTCAATTTGGTTAATCTTTCTATTTAGATCTATAGCTTATGGGTTTATAAAGGTGTTTTACTGTTTGTATTCCTGCTTCTCTCTTTGAAGTTTTAATACTGTTTTTTAATAGATCTATATTTTTTTACTCCTTGCAAGAACTTTGCAACTTTAAATGATTCACTCTTCCTCTCATTACCCACCCATTAAAAGAATGTCCTTTCAGAAAATGCTCTGTTTCCATATTCACCTTCTGTACAATGGGGAAATGTTTTGAAAACCCCTTCCTTCAATAGCATCACACAAGTCTTATGAGCTTTTAGTGTTGTTTGCACCAGCTGGGCTCATGCCTCTTCCTACACCAAAGTGAACAGTGGAGGTTACCTGGTTCCTTTCCTTTTCCCCTGACGACAAATCAGGTGTAGTAAGGGCAGTTTGTTTCCATAACACAGGCAGATATTCCTGGAATCCCTATGGCAGAGGCAAACTGCATCTAGTTGCTGTATGTATTTTCAGCTAATGAAAACAAAAGGACTTGCAGGAGAAGTCTCACCTTCTTCCTGATGGGCTTAGTTCTGAAGGCCATGAAAACCCAGAATCTGAATAATTCACCATCTAACTCTTCCTTATGGACCTCCTGGTGCAGTGTGACCTCATCCAAAGTACATAGATTGTTTGGTGTTTTCTGCAGTGAGGTCGACCTGCTTGAGCCTTCTCCTTGAGCAGCAATCCTAACTTTAGAAAAGGATCAATACATCAACTCACAAGCCTGTATCATAGCAAAAAATCTCATACAGCCCATCATATGGTGTGATTCTTTCCTCACAACTATCTGTATATTCAACGATCAATAGGCAAGATTTGTGTCTTACACATCTCAGATCAGAATTAAGTTCTTAAATGATTTTACGAGAGACCATAATATTTATCTTTGTAATATAATATAATTTAACATTAGTGTTAAATTATATTTCAAAGTGCATCATGTTGACTGCATGATATGATCCTTTATACTGCAGCTGGTATTGCACTGAGTATCAATTTCAGAGAGCTTGTCAGGACAAAATTAGATTTTAATGTAAATCGGAACAGATTCATTGATTTCAGCTTATGCTGGATTTGGATGGAGTTCCACCATTATGTGGGGCTTAAGGCTGGTCTGTAGTAATTAAGACGAGGAACTAAGCACTTTGGACCAAATATTTTTTTCTTGAGCCTTGTCCTGTGAACTAATCTCTCCTTTTTCACATGCAATTATAGGTTATGAATTGACCCAGAAACCCAATAGCAGTTGTTTTACCTCATGTGTTTCAGTGGCCTGGTGCAAAGCACGTGACATTTGAAAGCTTTCTTAATTTCATTTTCTCTAGATAGTTCAAAAATCATACAGCTTACAATTTATTCTCATTTCATTATTATTGCCTCTGCTCCTAACACAATCACCAATTTTATTTCTTACACAGTACTGAGTTAAGAACAAAGAAAAAGGTGACTTCGGAGACTGTGGTGCACTTCAAAAGAGGTTCATTCCTCTCTTATTCCTTGCCAAGTGCAGATATTTAATAATCAGAATTCCTTAATAATCCACCATGACAGACAGGCCAAACAATATCTTTAGGAAACAGCATCGGAAAGGTCTATTTCCCTGTTTGCCATCTCCCATCGCTGTCACATGTAGTGTTGCTGCATGACATTTCCTTCCTCTCTATTTCTCCAAAGGCGAACAAGCGACTATTCAGCAGTTCTGAGTCAAATCCTAACATCTAATATTTCTGATATGCAAACTGTTAGCTTTTTCTGTTTGTGCAACAATGAGACCTTATCAGTTTTGCCGCTTTTCATTTTGACTATGAAACGCATCCACGATCACTCTTCACCTGTGTCCCTGGCAGCTCCCTTAGGTTCAGATGGAATCCGGTATGTTGTTTGTCTTGTTCAAACTACTGCTGATCCAAAACAAATCACAGCATTATGAATAAGTTCAAGAGTGTAGGGCCTGCATTTGAATGCTGACAATTTTTAGCAGGTATATTACCAGTTGGAAATCAGTTTAGGAATGTTTTCATGGTGGAGTGGTCTTGAGACAGCAAATGCTGCCTTAAAGATACTGAAAGCAGAACAATAGGAGAGGCTCTGCCTGGCCAAAATAAAAGTCTAAAAATTTAGTGGTGTGGTTGAAGTTGTAGTTTAGTGTATAATTTTTTGAGGATACTTCAAAATATGTGCCACAGATGACGACACTCTTTATACTGAAAAACTAAACATCAGATTTGCCTTTGGATTTACAAACTCACTTTCATACATTGCATTATTCTCAGGTTTCCTTGTACAAGAAATCAGCTTTCCTTCATACAATAGATACACATGAAGATTCATACATACTGAGGCAATACCACAACTACAATTCATCCTTGAGACTAACATGTACATAGCAACTCTAATCTTATTTACAACCATGCAAAAAGAAAGGTTTTTCCAGAGTATAAGCAGCTAGTTCTTCTGCGTCGTGAATCTCTTCCCCCATCCATATAAAATCCTCTTGTTTCTATACTGCAGCTCAAGCACAAATGCAGTGTTTTTCATATAACCAGTTCTATTTTTAGCCTGAATTGTAGGAAGTCTGCAGCATTAATAAATGGAAGTACAGAACTACAGTGCATGGTAATGTGCCAACGCAAAAGCTAGCTTGGCCTTTAGCCAATGAGCTGTGGTTAGATGTTAGAGCAATGAAAGTAAAACCACCACTCATAATGGAATGATTAATAAGCTGACAAACTTCCATGCATTTATTTCATACTTTTTGAACGCCAACCTTATTAATACCAACATATTTTCTATTTTATTAGTGATATCTCTCAACCTGAAGCATAGATACATATATATGTATATGTATTTTTATATATGCAATTGAGTTTTGCTTAATTCTATGTTCCAAAATGAAGGAACAACATAAGAAGCAGATGATACTTTGCAGTGTAGAGGCTGATGCCAGAAAAAAGGAATAAGGAAAGAGCTTTCCTTTATAAACTAATAAAGCAACTCCACTAGTCTCTAAACCCATTGCTTCATTATCTTCTGTCTTGGTGACTCTGCAATTGCCCTGTTTGGTACCAAAATTATGAAAGCAAAAATCCTCCAGAGCTGTTATTCAGAGGCTAAAAGTTCATAGTTCTTACAGGGACACAGAGTCTTCCATAATCTCTCCACTTCTCACCCAATCCACAAAACTTGTCCCAGCACTGTTACACTGTGGACAGATGGATGTTTATATAAAAGACCTTGTGCCTCAATAAAATTCCATTTTGGAGTTATATAAAAACAGCAATTACTGGAAAATGGAACTTTTTAATTAAATATATTTGAAGAAAGTAGGGATTAATGACTTTAAAGCAGAGAGTATTTAATGCTTGCAGTCATAGATCATCCACTAGTGAAGCTCTACTATCACCATCAGGCAACGATGCTTTTAAGTACTGATAGTGTGTGCATTAATAATGCTTAAACTGTTTTCATAACAATATAATTAGTAACACAACTAATGTATACTATAACTATTATTAAAATAATGTTTTAACAAACTTAATTCACAGCAACATCCTCTAAATAAATAAGGATACGCTTCAGATCATGCTAGTTGACCCTTGGCCCAGCGAATTGCCAATAAGCAACATTTTGAATCTTTTTAGTAATACTGATTTAGCAGTATGCAGTTCCTGATAATTGCCCAAGAAAAATATAATAACTGCCCACCTGATTCTCTGATTTGTAGGTAGGAAGGAAATTATTACTTTGTACTTCAATTAAATACAGGCAATAAAAAGTGGTCAAAATTATTTACTGGTTTTGAAACTGTGCCTGCACAGATCAGAACCTGGATCGTGCTCATCTTAAAAATCAAGCTCTGACTCTGTGCTTCACATGGATCAAATCCTGTATGGTGAATACAGAAACCCACGCACAAAAGTCAAAAGAGAAAAAAAAAACCAAAACACCAATGTTAGGTTTGTTTTTCTGTTAAGAATTCTAGTCAGGTACAAAAAAATCAATACTTTTCCTCTGACTGTACACAGTGTACTCGAGCTGTTCTGTCAGGATCTGTACAAAAAACTGAGATGGGATTTAAGGTGGGTGGATCTGACGGTCAAGTGGAGGTAGAACACACTGGTCCCCATGGCCCCCACTTCCCAGAACGACTGCACCTCACAGCACTGTGGGGGCACTGTGCACAGCAATGGCATCGCCCACACCACCCACTCACACAAGTGCTCAGTGGTCTGTCGGTGTTGTGGAGGTAGTCCTCAGGGAAACACATCTAATGTCCCCCCGAGAAGAAAAAATGCCACGACAGCGCGGTGGTGGCCAGGTGAGAACAGTACAGCCTCTTCCCACCCCCCTGCACTGCAGCACAGCAGATGAAGTACCAACCAAACCAACAGTTGCTACGCGCTTAGAAAAATCAGATTGCCCAGTCTTCCTGGTATCTAAATAAATTAGATAGTGGATCATTCAACTGCCTTGTAACACATGATGCTGTACCTCAGCTTGACCTCCCCTGCGCTAATCTTCTGTGACATGAAATGACTAAGTTCT
>NW_010107873.1:70455-97088 GCF_000699245.1 Pterocles gutturalis
TGTAAAGAAGTGAGCTAAAAAGCAAATAGGAAGAAACAATCTTCTAACCCTTTCCCTGCTTCTCTTTTTCCCTCCCCAGTCTTTTACAAGCCCATCCTGTGGTAGTTCCTGAGATGCACCAGCATCATCACACGCTACCTGGCAAGACTGCTGTCTGGTCTCGGTGTGTGTCTTGATATGTCTGTGTTGAATTTCTGGGTTAGTTGTACAGGTGAAATCAAAAAAGGAGAGAGCAATAACACACAATTGTTTCACAAAAAGAAGCCTTTCAATGGTTGTCAAATTACTTAATCCACAGACTACTTAAATGAATAACTGAGCTGCCAGCTAAAAAGGAAATGTATTTTCTGGGAAGTCTTTCAAATGCATCCATTCATTTGAAGTTCTTAATAAAAGCAATATTGAAAAAGGTCTTCTGCACGTGTATCGGTGCTACCAACTCCACTGCAGCACTGCTCTCAATGCTGTTAACTGTGCAACTAAGTGTTAAAGCTCCTGGATACCTGTGATGCAGAGAGCTGTGCTTGTAGAAGTTAATTTGACTGGTTCAAATTTTTTTCAGAAAGATTTGCCAGATTACTTTTGTACCTGCAGACTTCACGCCATACAAGGAATCACCTCCCAGTTCCATTCCAGCATCAGATCAGATATTGCCCAGCACGAAGAACAAAGTCAGTCTACATTCCATAACAGACGCTCTGTTAATATAACAGAAATGTAATTTTGTTCCCATTTGATGTAGGCTAAGTTTATATGGCTTGGTGATCCAGCGCACAAGGACCCACTACTAATGGGTATGGAAGCACAGACTTATGGGTACATTTATGCTCCCAAATAAAATAGGTGAGGCCCATTCTCCAGCCTTCAGGGCATGTGACAGAGCAGTACTTGTGTGTGCACAGCTAAGCTCTGCCTGCTGCCAGCCAAGGATGGCCTCAGTCACACCTCTTACTGGAAATCATCCCTCACCCAGGCTGCTCTGAGAGCAGTACCAAGATGTGGTCTGTGACAGTGAGGTAGCATGGGCTAAATCGTCTGAGAAAACATGCCAACAGCTCACCTGGGTAGGTATCACTGTGCCAGCTCTCATCTCAGTGTCACAGCTCTGTTTGGTTTACTAGAGGGAAATGACAGCTACATGTCTGGTGACTGGGATGTCCTATTTGTTCTCCATGGTGAAGAGGAACTGGACTAATGGGACAGACCTACATTTCTGGATTGGGAAGCCAAAAGCTCTGATCACTTGCAGACAGCGCTGTCCATAAGTTACTGATGCATACAGACAGTACGCAGTGGTCCTGGTGCTGCTGGGGACAGTGCAGCTGGTATTTCCAGAGTGGCCACCATGTCCCCAGAAGCTCACAAGACACAGTGACTGTCTCTGGAAACTCTGACCACAACAGCAATTATGATTTGGTTTTTTTATACTATTTACAAAAAGATATTTACCATTTACATCTTCTTACTTGAAGGCAATGTGAATTTTACTTCTGTCATGGGGTTTGGGTCATTTTGCCTATGCTAACACATGAGTTTTCTTCAGGCAGTTCAGTGCTTTTTTTAGAGAGCAAGGACAGAGTTTGAACATTTCTGCTAGTGTGATCACAGTAATGTATCTTCTGTCTTCAAAACAGCTTTCTAATGTGTTCCAGCCAGGACTGAAAATATCACACAAGTCACAGAACAATTGTCAAATTCTCATTATCAGCACTAGTGTCAGGAGAAGTCAGTTTTATAGGGAAGGAGTTACTGAGACCTTAAGATTCCTGTGGTGGTTTGTTTTTTTTTTTTTTTCCCCCCCCAAGAAAATTTCCTCCTGGTAGAGCACGTGGCATCCAGAAAGACCTTCCAATGGTTCCCTAAACTACTCTATGTCCCATCTATATAATAAGGAAACTAATAGTTCCATAATTTGAAATGGGTACTGTGAGGATACTTTCTGCTCTTGCCAAACACCAGTTATGTCTCAGTGAAATGGAAGCCACTGGGCTCAGTTTGTCAGTAATTCAGTAAAATATAATGGCCTGTGATACACACAAAGTCTGACTGGATTCTCTGCTGATGCCTTATGTCCTTTAACACCATCTATCTATGAATCAATGATGCTTTTATGAGCAATTTGGAGGTGTTCTGATACTATCAGAACTGAAAATTAAACTATCTAAACAATTACTACTTTTTACTGCATTTTTAAGGGATCCTAGTAATTTTTACAATCATGTTCCAGAATATTGTCCTCTTCAACACCAAAAGAAAGGACACAGACAATTGTTTTTCTTTTTTTCTTTTTTTTTTTTTTTTTTTTTTTTTTTTTTTTTCCCTGCAGCCAAACCAGAAATTTTCAAGTCTTTAAAGACAGGAAGGTATTTGCAGCTCTTGTGTGTCATCTCACACAGGAAACCATTTATCACCAAGTTAAACTTCTGTGCAAATGCCTTTTGATTTCCACAGCCATTATCTTTTGCAGCACAGATTGTTAATTGTAATTATTATCAATTAAATAAGTAACAATTCAATTACATTTCTTATAGCAATTTATGTTAAAGGGAAAAACTGTAACTTCCAATATGTAAGCAGTCTTGATGAAAAGAAATAAACATGTATTTTCAGTGGCTGAAATGGGTTGTTGTATGCTAATGTGCCATATGACACCTCAGAGACATGCACCAGCACTTCCCAGACTACCGCAATATTGGGATCTTTTTTCCCTATATGACTCTTCCTATGTTTGGCAACGCGTAAATCCAATATCATCTTTTGATTAATACACATATTTCATAATAGCATCTGAACAACTGAGTTTCTCAGCTTTTGATTGCATTTTACAGGAAAGAGTCCCTGGTAATATTATTGATCCAAAGATCAGCTGAAAGTATCCAAATGCCCATCACCCACTCTGACCAACACAACAGATTCTCAGTAAACAGCTGCATCGCTAAACCATCTCAGACACAGTCAGTCTGTGGCTGTATCCTGGTGACTGTGTCCAAACCCAAACTTTGCATGTACTCACTCACAGCGGAAAAGCATGTTTGAAAAACCTGTGCTTCCTATTGTCTGCATAATAATTTTCACACTTGTGTTTCCCACAGTTAAACGGGAATTCCTATCTGAGTTTGAAGTAGACTCCAGAGTAGATAATATTAAGCTCGACAACCTTCCCCCCTCCTAAAAATGGTAAATGAAAAAATCAAATCTCTGAGGTCTATGATATGACATCATTCTTCCTTCCCTCTCCTGGCTGCAGACTTGTAAGCACCCAGATTTTTGTTTTCATAGCTCTCTGAAACAATTTTCTTTTTCCAAATGTATTTCAGCACACAGTCCCATGTGTCTACTATCCTTTCCCCTTCTGATACTTGGTTCAAATGAACTGGCATATACAGTATTTGCTTAATCCTATGCTCCTTTGAATTGCTGTTTTGAGACTAATGCAGCTACTTTATTATTGTGAATTGTCTGCATTATGTCCTTGCCTATGTTGTTTGATTTATCTTGTTCTTCCTGAGTGGGTTAATTCTGGGAGCTGATGATGAAGAACTGTACAGCTTGGAGAGCCCTTTAGTTATCTCCACCAAAAGGTGGAAACTTTTGCTAAGAAATTTCCTGAAGTCTAAGAGATGACATAAGGTACAAAGCACAGCCACAGCCAGAGAATTCAGATCATTAAAAATATTCTGAGATTGAATTGGAAAAGTATGAGATCATTATGGCATGAGTCAATTGATCAAGACACGTGGATGAATTAGTCTGTCGACACCACTGGCCAGCAAAGCTTTAGCAGGAGTATGCTTTTTGAGACCCCTTGTTTTTAAGCTTTTAACTAGTTTTGCAGACTGCAAAAGAACCCTAGTCTCAGTGTTCTGGGAAGCAATATGGTATGTGCACTACAAAGTGAACATTTAGGGTGTGGAGAACATGAAAAATTATAGCAGTATTTTTATATTCACTAGGTATGCCTCAGTTTTCCAACTCTTCAGCAATCTGGGACTAAGTGGAGAAGTGAGTTAAACTCTTCTCTTGCTGAGAAGCAAGAAGACTACAAGTTTCTGTATCTAACTGTATAACCTGTAATTGAATGACCCATCACATATTGAAGAAACTTCTACTTAGGAAAAATCTTGTTTCAGAGAAATTAGTACTAATTGACTGCCTTCTCGCCCTTCTGCCCCTCTCCCAGAATGCAAGACCAGAAGAAGGAAGCTTTAGGAAGGGGCAGGATCCAAAGGACATTACACTAAGGCTGCTTTTTCTTAGGTGCCAATGCCAGCTTAAGCAGCACCATGCTGTCCCCACTGCGGTGTGAGCCCAGCTATTTGTGTGGCTGTGCAGCAAACTCACTGGGGGAACAGATCTGTCCGAAAAATAACCAAGGGAATAATAGGTAGCATGTGGGCAGAAATGTGTGTCTGAAACTGGTGGTGTGGGACAAATTCTGCTTGCAAAACTGGTACAGATGGCCAACCCATGTGTGGGTTTGTGAAAGCAATTGGAGAAGGCTTTCTGCTTGGTGATAGACAAAGGCATTTTTAGGACGGTGTTCTGAGCCCGAGACTTGCTGGCTTGTTTAAGGAAAGTTATCTTACTTTAGCTTTAATTACCACTGATTATCTCAGCTCCCCAGAAAGGGTCATTCTGGAGCAGAGACTGATGGTACTGTGGAGGCTTGTGGCTCTCAGGTCCAGACTCAAAAGAGGTATTGGGGATCAGCCTTACTCCACCATGGCTGGAATGCATAAGCAAGATGACATAAAAGCTGTGGATCAAATCTCTTTGGCCAGAAGCCAGGACAGGTGAAAACAGAGAAAACTACATTTAGTTCTGTATAGAATTTAAATTTCTTTTTATCTGTGTATGACTCTTCTAGTTTTCCCGGTAGCCAAATATGGTGAAGAGGAGAAAGTGTTTTTTAGAACCATTTTCCTGATGTAATTCCAAAGAATGGTCATTTATCTGGCAGGCTGAACTAAAGCAGTTCTTATTGTGTTAGAAGCTGCCCCCTGATGCAGGCAGAGTAGCAGCACTGGAAATTCACCTTCATCCACCATTTGGTGGTATTATAGTACCATGTAAAGTATTAGGGACATATAAACAGACTATGGATGTTTGGCCATTTAAGATCCAAGAGACTGTGTCAAAGTATTCCCTGAGCCTTAATACTTCACAGCCTGGTATTTTGTCTGATCCAGAGTTCAACACACCTCTGGGTTCATGCCAGGATGGGAATAGGCTGCACCCGGGCACAGAAAAGGTTAGATCTTTACTTTACACTGCTTTACTTTCCATGGTGATAATTTGCAACCCTCAGGTCTCCCCCATACTTATTTGCTTAGTGCCAAGAAGGCAAATTAAAACAAGCTGGCCATGGGAGGAGCACAGGCATAACTGAGGATGCACAAGCTTCTCTCCTGACCACTGGGTTTTACTCTATGCTCAACGCTGCATCCGCTCTGAGGAGGATCAAACCCTTACGCCAGTACCACTGACACCAGTGGAGCAACAGCTTTGCATAGCCTCTTACATCTGGCAGAGGAAAGTCCATCATCTGGGCATGACCATGTCAAAAGATCATTCTGGAAACGATTCCAGGAGCCTTCCCTCATGCAGAAGGGACAGCTTGTGTCTAGCTGCCAGAGCGGCCGCACCCATCGGGCTGTCAGCTCCACTGGGTGATGTGGGCAGCAGGCAGTGCCACAGTGTGCCGCTTCCCCCTGCCAGCACAGGAGGGTCCCTTACCCAGGAACACCACTCTGTGTTTGTTACAAGATGTGTAAGAGGTCTAAATCAAACATTCAGGGAAGAGTCTAAGTCATGAATGCTCCCTACCATTTTTTTTGTGGGGAGATCAAGGAACACTCTCTTCTGTTCACAGAAGAAAAAATATATAGAAACTCTGTCATGGTCTCTAGATAAGACTTTGAGCTGCTTAACAGCCTAGCAGTAAAAAGAAACACAATTTTTTTTCTCTTCTTATTGACGATAAAATAGCCCAAGGTCACCAATAAGCAAAATGAAGGCTCAAAATACCAACTCCATGTGCAGGCTTGAAACAAAAGTTAAAATTATATCAAATCAACAATAACTCATTCCCATGGTGTTCCACCTGCCCTCGTTAGGTTATACAGAACAAATGTCAAAGAGATAACATTCAGGAAAAAGGTGTTCTTCTGATAAGGAAAATAGCTTTGTAGCAGTTCCTTTGGGGGGAAATAAATAGTCTTCCTTCCCTCCTTTTCAAAACAGACCAGCTGATCTATTACTAGATTTATGAAAAGTTTCGCACAACAAAGTCCTTAAACTGCTATTATACTTCATTTGTGTCTTGGTAAAATAACGTCATATGGTCCCAAGATTATTATCTTACAGTGATTTCCAGATAAGACTTGCAGTTTACATGTACAAATCTGTTTTTCCTAATTGCTAGCACTGCAAACTCCTACTTGGAGTTTGAAAGTCAAGCTGTGTTACTTCTGTCTCATCTATCACCACAATAAAACACTGTACTCAGCGCTTAACAATTCTGTTGTAAAGTGCGACTCTGAAAGGAGGAACCCCTCTAATCTTTGCAAACCGCATGACTTTGCAGCACTACCAAAATAAATCAAAGAGTAAATTCTTACTTTACTCAGGCACACAAGGACCAGAGGTATTCAAGAAGGAGCTGGCATTTTTTTCAGATTTTAGCATTTTGTGAACCCATGTACACACTTCCAAGTGTTACTGGTTCTCCACGGCATTCAGGAGCTGTCCCCACATCCTGGAACACATTGTGTTATGTACCAGCTGGGCACTGTGGTGCTTGGCCATTACATCCCAGCCTCCAGTCTAGGCAGCTGGCCTCTTCCAGAAGGGCAAGTAAAGGTATTTCTGTCTACTGCTAGAAGTGTATATGGGAGGTGAGTAAAAAGAGACTGCCATTTCTCCTGCTAGCTGACAGAGCAAATTGTTATTACCAACTGTGATCCCAGTATGCAGGAAAGCAACAATAGCATTTTCCTGTGACAGAAAGAATAGGTATACAGAAGCATACATTTTTGTTAATACAGAAAAAAAGGAATTCAATAGTGATAAAGATATCAGGCAAAAAATTAGGAGAGCTGGTCTTCAAGCTCATTCCTGGTCTGTGACCATGGTTGTACCACTAAATACAACATAAGAAAAAAAAAAAAGGATGCAATAGTACCTATATTTAAGCATTCAGCTCTAAGAGTATGAGACATGAAAGTCCTGCTGAGGCACCTGTGTTTCACCTACCTCGGTTGAGGTGAGCCTGGGACATACTCAAACAATTCGGAATTTACGAAAGTGTGCTTAAGCCCCCTGAAGCCATAGCAACCCTAGTAAACTAAATGTGCCTGCACTGTTTGCTGGCAGTGAGGCCAACTGGAAGGGAACGGCCCACCTTCATAACGTTAAGCGTTCTCATACACCAAGACAGGAGAGCGCATACAAATTGCCTGCCAGCTGCCTGGACTCTACATCACACCAACTCCTGAATTGTGCCCGGGAATTATTTGAGAGTCTGCAAAGCAGGCCAGGGACAGCTGTAAAAGAGTATAGACATTGCATTCAGGTACCTAAGAAGATTGCTAGATGCCATTTAATATACAAGGCTGGACGTTAGACAAATGATCTCTAAGTCTGACAGACCTGGATGGCTTAAGCACATAGAAGTACAAGTTGAGTACATAGAAGGGCAACCTGGCACCTTCACTCCAACCTGCTGTTCAGTGACTCTTCAATAAAAAAATGAATCCTGAGAGCAAAGACTGGAGCATAGGAGTCCTCATTTGTAGTCAGCCATGGTCCCTGTCACCTCAGACGATCTGGCTCCTTTTTGTATTCTCCTTTCTGACCCAGGGAGCCATGCCCTCCTGGCTGCATCATGGCCCAGCTTGCTCACAGCACACAGTATTTTTTTAGCCTGTTCATGGTGCATCAGCACATGAGGCTTTGAACTCTCTCAGGTTAAGGAGGACATTGACCCATATGTCAAGATTTCTGGGCAAGGGTTCTGGAATACCAGATAAAGCCAGGTGTCACTTACCAACTCCAATGCTGTGCTGTAAAAATAAACAAAAGAATGGCTGGCTGAAACCAGCATGGCGCAGATGCCTGTGGTGTCCCAAGCAAAGAACTCCAGTCAAAGATAAGCCTCAAACTGAAGGCTGCAGTGAAGCCCCTAAGCCTGACTGTAGCTTTCTGTCCTTCTCGGGATCCTAAAGCTCCTCACCTGTGCAATAGGTATAAAACCTTTATGACAATGTTGCTAGAACAACAAAATAAAAATTGCAAAAAGATCAGATACTATGACGATGGGAGTACAGGTAGATCTAGATTTTTGGAGTCTACAGAAACTATGAGAAGGCATAACAAAATCCATTACAGGAAATGGCTTGACTATGCTAGAACATTCAGGCATGTTTTAATGATGTCATGGACATATACTTTAGTAAATGTACATGGCTGAACTTTCTTCTCCTCTTCAAAGTTATTTCTATTTTATAATAGCCACAACAGCCTGCGGGCAATGCATTTTCTTGTACTTTCTGGATGGCTGAAGTCATCTGGTTTTCCTGATGCTACACAATTCATTCAAGGTGTTTAATACTGATAACCAACCACAGTTGCACTCCCTGGACTTTCCCATTGCCTCAGTAACACACTGCCTAAAAAGCCCAACTAATAAAAGGTTTTTTTCCAACTAAAACTGGGGAAAACACAGAATTTTATATTCATACAAAAACACCTATATGATAAACAAAACAAAAAAGTCATCATAGCTTAATCCCTTCTGGGTTTTGTTTAATTTTTTTGAGTGCTCCCAAGTGGGAGGTTGAACTGTTCATCACCAAAGGCGTTTTCTGCACAATCACAATTTCTATGATATTCTATAGATTCATACAGCCTTATTTATTAAAACACAGAGAATTGAGTGTTATTAAATGCATTTTTCTGAAAGCCCCTGCAGATACAAATAAAGTAGGTAATGAGAAGAAAAACTGCCCAGATTGCCTTATTCCCAAGATATAGATCATCTTTAAGCTAGATTGTGATGACAAATGGTTGTTTTCACCTTTATATACATCACCTTCCATTATTATACTATAGATGAATAACTTTTTGGACTGTATCCATAACTAGCCTCAGATACTGTCCCAAGAACTTGATTCCAGCCTTACTAGTAGGAAGCTGAGCAAAGATGAACTGTTTTATTGTTTGGGAAAGCCTATGTTTATGTGCCTAAAAGAAATGAGTGTGAGTAGAATTTAAGCAGCCCAGCTTTGTCAAAACAAGCTTGAAGAATATTAAATGCATGTACTTTTCCTCTCAGTTTTTTTCCCTGTTTTGGCCTGATTTTTTTTATCTCTCTATAATTCCACTGAAATCAACAACCCTCTTGCGGTTGATACCCTCTGAAGTTCTTTCTAATCTAATTCCTGTCCAGAAAGAACAAAACTTTGAACAATGAAATCAAACACTGGAAGTTAAAAATGTAAGCTCCCTTTAGGTTCGTGTGGAGTATAAATTAGAGGTAAAAGCTGGCATGATACCTCTGACTCAAGAAGTATTAAGCAGCCACAACTTCCATTTAAACAAAGGAGTTATCAAGGACCAATAACTGCCTTCATGGCAGGTGTCAAAAAGGCTGCTTCCTTCTTTAATTTCCCTTAAAGGAAATGGAGAGAAAAAAGCTCTAGTAGAGAGAAAAACCTAAAATATCACTCCAAACCAACCAGCATTAAAAAAAGTATTTTGTTTTATATTTTGACCCTTCCTATGATTTCTTTGGTTTTCTAGTTTTTCTGTCATCTTCAGGGAAATGGTCTTTAGCAGAATTCGGTGCAAGAAATGTGGGATGACAGTGTAAGCAGAAGAATGAGAGCAACTTTGTAGACAGCATCCTTCCCAAGCCCTCTGGGGGGCTACAGTGCTTTGGCTTATGTGGGTACATTTTGTTTCTGTTGCTTTTCCTCTTGCTTCATGTATTTCTAATCTCTGCTGCAGCAGTCAGTGAAAAGGAAAGCTCTTGAAGCTTTTGTGATACTTTTTTTTTTTTTTTTTTTTTTTTTACTCCAGAAGGAAGCTAGCTATTTCCCTCTAAACTGGGTTCGTACTAGAAGGGTCTCAAGCAGCGCATGGCTGCTCCCTGTGGTCTCACCAGCACTGCGCTGATTGGCAGAGGCTCGGGAGCAAGCCTTCGAGGTCAGAATATGAGAGTGTCCACATGTCCTTTGCTGCTGCAAAGTTCACTGATTAATCTGATAGTGTTCCTTGTATTTCTAAAGGTAATTAAATATATAATCACCACAGGAGAAGCTTTGCACTCACATCACTCTGGAGAGGGGCCACTTCTTTCTGAGATGTTATTCCAGTTTGTGTGCTTGTGTAATTGAAAGCAGATTTTTTTCCTTACCATTTATTATAGGAACAGGAAGCTTACTTTAGGTAGCAAAGTGGCCTACAGTAGGAATCTTAATATTAAAATAAGACTATAGGAACCAACCTATCTTTATACTAAACTAGAAAGAATTTGAAGAAGCTGAGAAATAAAGAGACCAGATGGTCTTCAAGATACAATTAGCTATGAAAAAGGTGCACAAAAGAAACAAAAAGTGTCATCAATACGATTTTGGTGATAACATTGAAAGATTCCAAGTATATACATCTTCTGAATAATTTTTCATTCTCCTTACACTGTTAGCTATCACAATGAGAAAGCTGTATTTCATGTTCTATTTCTTATTGCAATTATTTTCATAAAATTAATTAATTTTAAAAATTACATTGTTCAAGGGCACTTGGCATTAGATTATATGATATGCTCTCCTTTGTATGCATGAACATTTCATCTCACACACTGGGAAAGAAAATCGGTAAGGCATCCAAGGATACACTGGAATACCACCATGATATTAGGAGAGTTATAAAAGACAGAGACTTGCTATTAAAATAGACTACCATATTTCAAATGACACCATAGCTCTAATACATCTTGTCAAAAGCTAATCAGTGGCAAGGTCTGATTTAGTGTTTAGAAGATTGAAACTTTACTTCCTTTGCATATCACTATCAGAAGATTATTCCATTTTACATTTCATTACTTTGATTGGAAAGTCTCTAGAAAGAAACCTCTGCCTTCTTGTAGACATGGGATCTACATTACATTGTGGTATACAAAGTGGTAATACTCCTGACGCAGCTGGTGCAGTGAAGCACCAGAGTGAGACAAGGTCTGCTCTGGAGAGTACTGTGATCTCTGCCTAATCACCAGCACCATTTTGTTCAGACTGTGCTTGTGCTTTCCTTGGAGGTTTTGATCCAGTGTGGCTGGGTCCAATCCTGCTTTATAAATGAGACGCTATGAAATTTAGGCTAGGGAAAATGGCTGTGGGCTTTTTTTCATGTGCTTCATACTTTAGAAAATCATCTTATCTTGGGTAGAAATGGTGCACAGTCCCTTAATTAAATCAGCTCTAAGTTTTGCCTGAATGATTAATAAAATGAGAAAATTCTCTGTCTTGCTATGAAAGCACTGTTCTTTTGTATTTCTGCACTCTTTTCTATTCCTAAGCCCTTTCTTCAAATCAGATACCCAAGTTGATATTTGTTCCTTTGGGCTCACCTAAGAACTATAATCTGTGGCTAAATCAAGTTAATTTTCTTTTGTCACAAAACTCCAAAACAAAACAACAAAAAACAAGCAATAAAAACAACCATTTGTTGTTGTTGCTCATGAAGCGTGGCATTTTCATGGCTAAAATTGCCCAAGGGAATGGAGAAATTAATTTCAATAAATTGGATTTTATGGGTATAAAAGAACTTGGAATAAATGAAAAACTATGAGATGACATTTGGATCAAGGGAGATATACCCATTGACTTTAATGGATGTTGAACTGGATCTTTGATTAACAAACTGCATTATTATGAAGTAACAGTGAGGCAGCAACACCAAATGGAAAAGGTAACAAGGTACAGGATTAAGGAAGAGATTTGGAATGGGGAAGAATATTCCATACAGCACAGTTTTCTAGCTTTGAAGAACAGAATACCAGAAATGGCACAGTTGAGGTGGGAACCTGTGTTATCATTTTGATAATGATAACACTGCTCACAAGCCTCATGTATGCATCAGTACAGGTCTGGTTCAGCACCTCTGCTCATCAGCACTGCCTGTAGATTCCACATGGCATCCCATGGGTCTACCTTAGGTAAGGTAAACAAAAAATCATGGGCTTCTGTTTATTAATTTGATACATCTGTTGATATTTCCTTTAACATGAATGGAAGGTATGCTTACAAATCAAAAGCAATGCACAGATTTGTGCGTTAATGACCACCAAATAAACATTGATATTCATATATGTGTACGTACAGCTATGAAACAGTTTATTAAAGTTTTCTAATAGGTTAGTACAAATGGAGAATATTTCCAATTAACCAGTAAATTACTAAACAGTATGGTTCAGTTGGTACCTACAAAAATGTGCATTCCATTTATATCCATATGTACATATATATAGATAGAATTTTGTTTTTCATTCAGAACCAGTGCAATAAATCAACCTTTTCTCTTTCTGCTTATTTTGTTTTCAATTCAAGCTGTTTTGTAGATCATGGTAATCTGGTATGAGCAAGAGTCTGCTCAAAATTGTACTTCTGAAAGTCAGTAGTCACTCAACTGAAGTGAAAAATTTTTAGCGCTGTGAGGCCATAATAGGTCAGGCACAACTGCTACAATGTTCTCAGATCCAGAAGTAAGAAAGGGAAATGTACAGCTCAGGTTCTGTAGGATTCTCCAGCACTTTCTTGTCTTCTCCTTTCAGTGCTGGCAAATTTGGAGATGAGGTCTAGCTTCAACACAGATGTCAGCTGATATGAATCCATGCTGCTGCTCTCTTCCCTGCCCAGAACAAGTAGCACTCAGGGAGCTATTAAGGATGGCCATCATTTGGGCGAAAAGGAATAGATTAGATTTTTTCATCAGACCAGTCTCCTGACCCAGCCCGGACAGTGCTTGCACCAGTACAAGGGAGGTGACTGGAAGACATATTTAGCTTTGTGTGCACCAGTCTCTAGAACCAACAGAAAGCCTGGACTATTATTCACTTTTGAAATGCTCACTCCATTTTACTGCTTAGAGTAGGGTTTCGGTTTTTAGGGTTTCTGTTGTGACTATAAAATGGCGAGATCACAGAAGAGAAAGTGGAAGCATATGGACAGACTGAATGACACAAAGTGGGGAGGCACCCTCCATACAGACAAGGATCAAGGCATCACACAAGAAAGATGAGAACTTTTCAGGAACATCCTAGAAACAGGATCAAACTCGAGAGCCCAAAACAAACCTCCAATATATGCAGGCACGGAAAAGCCAAATCTGATCTTGAGATGCATCAAAGGTGTCTCCAGCAAAGACGGGTAAGCAGTAATGCCATTTTCCCAGCAGAGGAAGGGGAAGGGACAAGCAGGCTATCCAGTAAAGTTAACTATGCACAGAAAATTATTTTAAAAGATTATATGACCTAGTTGCTTGGGATATCACAATAAACAGACTCATGAAATAATCTTTCTGAAGATTAAAAACATGGGTGCTCTTTCCAAACCAAGAGCAGACCATAGGTCTGCCATAAGCTTTCTACAATGAATATTTTAGGTTCTAAAATAACTGCTTCCAAGAACAAAGATTTGAACCACCAGCTTTGTATTAAAGCCTATTTCTTGACCTCTTCTGAGCATCCACCCCTCCTTGCATAACAATTTGCACCAAACACCCATGGATATTCAATATTAAACAACTAATTAAAATTTTTGCTGTTTTCATTACTTTGAACAAGAAGCTGATTTTGGCGTTTTCAGGTCTTCGTACAAATCATACCTCTGCAGCTCTCATTCCTAAACTTAATTAATAGTTATTATTATTTATGATTGCACTGCATACTAGTCCAAGCTTTAATTTGGTCTAAAAAGAGAGCCTGTGGCTGTGTTCTTGGACTTTTTTTTTTCATCTTTTCTCTTTTCTTAAATAACATTATTAGTTCAGATCTTGTAGCTTGTTTTTACATGGCTAGTGCTTTGTCTCTCTTTTTCTTCCTTTTACCCTTCTGATTTTTTTATTTTTAAACTGCTCCAACCTAACTTCATTC
The DNA here is from genome assembly GCF_000699245.1 of Pterocles gutturalis. NCBI lineage: Eukaryota > Metazoa > Chordata > Aves > Pterocliformes > Pteroclidae > Pterocles > Pterocles gutturalis. The sequence goes on from NW_010107873.1 coordinate 84,605, forward strand.
TGATTTCTTACTCATGGATGCTTCAAGGACTCACATTGCTGATTATCATCCTTCCATTCTCATTACTCCAGACCTTCATTTTATTTCAAAGGTCATATGGTCTGTATGTCTGTATGTCCAGTGGGCATGGTAGCCGGCTTCTGTTCACACACTTCTTTCTCCTAAACTGATACTCATGAGCCTGGCAGTGCCCTTCATGTGAAGACTGGCCATTACTGTTAAAATATTCCATTTCTGCTAAAATCCCAATTTGTTCTCTGATCACTTGCACTCTCTTCCCATTCCCCATTTTTCACCGACTTCTGAAATTCCTGCTATCCACAGTCACAGCATCTTTTTTTCTGAGCCATGAGAAGCAAAGCAATCACTACTGCACTAGCTTGCCGTACTCTCCAAAGTGTGGTTTAAAATTGCCATCTGATTTTTTAAAACGCTATTGGGCTTGCTTCATCTTTTTTTTTTCTCATGTGCCACAATTTTTCCATCTTCATTTGTTTTAAGGAAATGCTTAGCGATCAAGGGACAAAAAGCACACCATTATTATTGTTAATAATATGAATGTTATCTTTCCAACCCACGTCCTATACAGAGATTGCTTCAGATTCCATCTTCTCTTCAGAAAATTTCCAAGTTGGTGCTTCATTCTCTGTCCATCCCATCTTCTGCAACTCTCCTGTCCCTGCTCCCTTGTCCACCCACTCCATCCTGACCACTTCTTTTTTAAAAATTTTGCTGTATTGTTTTCTCTGATCTTTCCTGCTTATGATGGAATAACTCTTGATATAATTATTCTGTGATGTTGTATATTTATTAAAAAAGTGAAAAGCTAACATTTGACTGTATGAGCTGCTGCAAAGCATGCATTTCTTCTCATTAATAAATTCTGAAAGTGTAACACCATCTATAAAGCATTAGATGCATTAAAAAGAAGAATAGATCATTACTAAAATAAATGCTAAGAAATTACATTACCAGAAAACCTTGGTAGAATCAGCTAATTACAGCTGGCACAGATAGATTACAAATAGCCAGCTATAGTCACCTGAATCCTTCTATGAGAACTCTGATTTTGACTGCATTTTCCTGGGGAGAACTGCCCAAAGCTGAATTGGTTTAGGTTGAAAAATTCCATCATTTATAGAAATAAAATCTACAAAAAGTTGTGTCTGCTTTCAGCATCTCCAGTTCTGAGGCTTCTTTAAAATTTTGACAGCTTTCATAGGAAAAGCTCCAGAATTATTAAATGATCCAAACCCCCTTCTTTAAGTGCTTGTGAGCCCTTAATAGAACTTCTTATTCATATCCATTAGGATACTGCATCTCGCTACATGACCAAATCCTCTGTTTCCCTGTAGGACTTCATTCATTACCTACTGAAGACATGGAAAGGTGGCAGAAGCGTGAAGCAGGGAGCTGAGGAACAAGAATGGATGAGCTTAGAGTAACCCAATGCTGCTTTAACAAACTGTCCCTGTCCCTTTCCCCAAACTCTACTGTGGTATTAAGTCAGGAAAATGCATTTTCAGCAGTGTTTTCCCAGAAACACCTTTTTTTCAACTATATAGCTAGCCTGAGACAACAGACTACATGCAATGGCAATAGTTTTGTTATTAGTATACGGGACAAGATGAAATTCCAAGTGCTCTGCCACATGAGGCCCGTGCTTTCCCAAAACAGCCACCTCCCCTTAGCTGACCCCTCCGAGTGCCCCGGTGCTTGTCTGTGTGCCTCAATGCCACACATGAACACCAGGATGACAATTCCTCTTCAGCTGGTAGGTGCTACGCAGCCATGAACATTTGCAGTTGAGATACTAGAATGAGGCTGCAGAGAAGCCTACAAGGAAATGGGTACCATCGGAGCACTTGCTACTGAGCGAGTGCTAGTCACCCCGTGCACCATATGCATGGAGGAATCTGTGGGACACAATGCATGATGATGTAGCTAGGAGAGGTTGACATAATGTAACTCACAAAGGGAAACAAATTCATGTTGTATGGGTGACTATAAATACAGCGTTTCTTTTCTCTGTGTACCTAACTTTGCATCCTTAACATGCTTGCATGTAATCTTTCTCTTTCTTCACCGAAGATACACAAACAGCTGTAAAATATTGACCAGATAGCTGCCACAAACACTTACATATTAGGAGCAAAATAGCTCCCAAATGATTTGAGTTTGTATTCTTTCTATGTGTGAAACCATATTTAGAAAAGCAAATTTCCATGCACATCAAAGGAAGCTGTTCCGTGCATGTCTGTTTAACATGTGCAAAAGAAAATTTTGCATACACAATGGGTATACATACAAATGGATTTTGATTGCAATGTAAGTATTGCCTTTAGAAAATTCTGTCTCCTTAAATAATTCATGTTATCGTCTTAGGAGAAGAAATCCAAAAGTATCTAGTGAGGAACCAAATTAGTGAAAGTGAGGATTCAGAAAATATTGTCCCGGCTCTGTGTTGCAAGAGTAACAATTCATTACTAGTTTACACAAAACAAACTGGATAATCTGTAGCTCAGATAAGCCTTGGTTAATATAGCCATACAGGGTGTAAGGGGAAATGGGACTGTGCGTTCCCCTGCCTAGATGCTTCGCCTGATGCAGAGCGGAAGGGCTCTGCCACACTAACCCTCACTTTGCAAAGTGCAGATGCAGATACGGCACCGTTAACATCAATAAACTGGCTACCGGAGCAGATGACAGTGTGAGGAGGATGCAAGAGCTACACCTGGGGAAGAGCACCATGAAATTGCTCCAGCTCAACCAGTGCAGGAAAGCAGAGACAAATTTTGAAAACCAGATAGGCAAGATACAACTATATTTCAAGGCTCAAGCCAGGCAGGACTCTGCCTAACTGACAGTAGGGCCTGGCTTTTTTATAATGTCGGAAATTTGGAGAGAACAAATAATTTTATAGAAAGCAGCAAGAAACATTTGAGCTCCAAATTGTGAATAGTGCTGCTGGTATAAAGCTACTGGTTTCAGAGTACATTCAAATCCATTACGCATTCAAGATCTAAATACAATAGCTGACCAAACAGAGAATTACATAGAAAAAAAATCAGAAGGTAGCATGTTGGGACTGAATTGTAGCTCAGTGGACTATGTTCTAAGTGTTATCTAAATCTTCAAACTCTGTACAGGATTCCTGTTTGTTCCTGGACTCGTACTGATTGAGGCTAGTATATAGGTCTTGGCCTTATTATCTGATAGGTTGTAATATCTACTACTTGATGACTTGATGAGAAATTGCATTTTAAAAAGCTTGATATTAATTTAAAACCTACAAGGTTTTGCTCATTATTTCTGAGACAGCCTATCCAGCTCCTAGTCAGCAGCTACAGCACAGTATGCTGACCCCATTGATGAGGTAATCAATTATGCTGGAACAAAACAAACTAGTAGCTAGAAAGAAAGGAAGCCTATGCTTTTACACAGAGCCAGAGAAAACAGAGAGAAAGAGCATTTGGTAAATGACACAGGATAAAACATTTCATTTCCAGGTTCCAAGAAGATATATTTTAAATTTGTATTAAACATGATTTACAAAATCAATGTTCTTCTATGCTGGACAGCTTTACTTGGAGTGAATGAAGACAAACCAGGGCATGCATCCAAAGCTGTGGCTCTACAGGCATGTGGCACTCTGGAATGGAGGTTTCCATGCCAGCAACTACAATTATCCCAGCTAGCAATGATTTAGCATTCTGTGATGTCTAGAGCATAAAACCACAGGCTATACCTTTAGATCACAACCATCTGAAATCCAGGTTTAAATTCTGCCTTTAAGGAGACTGCAGCACAGGTTGCTGTTGTGTACACATTGGAGAATAAAAATTATTAATTCTGCCCATCAGTGAAGTTTTCACTTATGAGTATCACAAGCCTTTGCTGTGTGCAGTAGAAAAAAAAAATGAAAATTTTTATGCTTAGTTTGAAATCCTTATTCAAAACCATGTAACTGTGCTAATTACTGAACACTGGGAAGACTGAATTAAATATCATAAGATGCTGACTTAAAAAAAAACAAGCACAAAACAAAACACTTTAAACCTACATGCATTTACCACTTTTTTTAGTTCATGATTTTACAATCCTGAGTTCAGAAAATATTTTCATCTTAAAATTAACAAAGGAAAGTAACTGGGAAAGAAGTAAATAAAAACAGAAATATATCATTTAACACAAGCTCCCATGATGAGCTGAACATCTGAAAAAAAAAGAGCAGAATGATCAATTCCTCATTGCAAGAAAGAGAGGCAAAGACTGGCTTGGGAAAAAAAAAAAAAGATTCCTTTTTGGAATAACCACAGCAGGAGCCAGAGGAAGCTTTGCACCCAGAGACCTAATGTTGTCTGTTAAGCTAACAAAACTAGTCTGGAAGAAGAAAAAAATAAGACTTCATCTTTTCATCCCCTTCCACTTCAATGCTCATCTCCGTAGTGCTTATCTTGATCCCAGTGTTCTCTTTCTAAGGATTTTTTTCCCCTCCCCCTCTTTCTTTTTTTTTTTTTTTTTTGATGCTGATGGGGGGAGCAGCATGGGTGCCTGATGCCAGCTGCGTCCTAACAGGGACCCTGCCTTTCTCATTTGCATTGTCACATTCAGCAATTACAGAATATGCAACAAAGGACCTGGAAGGGGTCAGCGATAGAGACAGCGCTGCAAATTCAGCCTGGCCCTCCAAGCCTCGTGGAAGATGGGTAGCGAGTACTGCGCCTGGTGTGGGCCAGCCCAAGTGCTTGCTGGTACATCGGGTCATGCTAAGGGCATCAAAGACCTCAAAAGAGGGTAATGCCTTGTGCCACAGGACAAGTTGGAAAGAAAACATGGAAATAGCCTACCTAAGCCAGCCACTTGCTGCCCAGTTTGCCACAAGGGTGTAATGCAAAACTTGGCATGACTGAGGAATCTCCAGTGGGGATTTCTGGAGAGCTTGCTCTAGGATGCCTCACCACGAGACAATGACAGGGTGGCTATAGGGATGTTGCCAAAGCACAACAGTCACTCTCTGTACCAAACCACAGACTAAACTAACCATGAGAATAGAATACACGCAACACAGACATACTATTCTTGAATTTATACGTGGAAAAATTCTAATGCAACGTAGTATTCCTCTGACTTTTTATGCCGTATTCTTCTTTCAGTTACACTACTGCCCTGCACAACTCAGACTATAATCTGAACAGTAACTTTTACAGTAACACCACATAAGCAACAATCAGCAATGGCTTATCATATTGGGAAAGTAAGTGCCACTACAGGCTGTCTAGAAGATGTAGGGATACAGTGAGAGAGATGTCCCCACTCATCTCAGTCCTGCACACTGTCCTCCCTGGAATTCAGAACACTCTGGGGGTAGGACTCCATCCATACAGAGGGTATTACAAGGCTCATAGACCTGAGTGAAGCACAGCTAAAACACAGGCTGTCAGGTGCAGCTCTATGTTAGGCTGAAAATAACTGTGTTTTCTAGTGTTCCTGTTACCTTAAAAAAAAGCATCTTGAATAATTACTCACACAATTAAAAGAAATAAAATCAGATATTCTTGGACAAGTTAGCTTGCTGTATCATCGAGCAATCTGCCCCATTTTATCTGCTAATGGCATGCCTAGAAAAAAGAAAAATCTGAATTTTAACCTTGAAATATGAACTCTACAAACCCGTATTTCAGTGTATGCATTATAAGCCCACACCAGGGAATACTTTCAAAAATAAAAATAAACTTCCAAACTTTGAATGCACTTTAAGGGTCAAAAAGCAATGGGAACAAATGCATTATTTAATCATAAAAACCACACTCGATTCAGTGCAAGGCTGAGGAGGGAGCTCAGGCTCCCAGAAGCAAGTGAAGTGAGGACTGCTTTGAGGGACTGCTGCAAAAAGGGCTGGAGCTGAGCTTTCCCTCAGCCCTGCCTCTGTCTGGGAGAGGTGGGGAGGTCGAAGAGCTGGAGAAGACAGGCAGCTCTTAATAAGAATGAGCTGCCATTTTCTCAGGAACAGTGAAGCAGAGAGGAAAAATAGTGGGGAATTTCTTGCTTACAAAAAATAAAGCTGTTATTCAAAACTGAAAGTCTGTTAAAAACAGGGGCTACTCATACATTGCTTCAGCTCCATGATAAATTTCTTATCCTTTTTTTAATGGTGCATTGTTAGCAGCTGTATCTTTATTACAGTCTCTGTGTTTCTCCTTCACCCTCACTAAGGGTTAGGTCCATTTCTTACCTGACCGACACAGGCTCTGCTCTCATTACCTTGACTCAAAGCTAATAGTAACTTTTAAAAAACACTCACAGTAATCATCAGCTATGGTATGCTTACCCTGAGGTAGTTGAGGGTGAAGTTTGTCAGACCCATTCGAGTGATGTTTTTGGACAGCTGCTCCAGCACCTGAGGGTCTTGTGCCTAAACAACAGAGGAAAAAATAATTTTCACTTTGCTTTTTGTCTATTTGTTTTTCTTTATGTGCTTGGTGGAGTGCAGGGAGGGTTCTTCAAAAAGAGGTGCCACTCCTATGGAAAAATTACATGTTGATGCTAAATTTATGTAATAAGCTACAGAGTTCTGTTTACGTAGGAAAATACAAAACATTATCAAATGGGAGCAGAATAAAAACTGTTTTCCCATATCTTCCTTCTGTCCCTGCCCATTTAAAAAGATAGAGCTAGGAGGTTGGGTCATGCACAGGGGTGCAGGTGAGCAGGGCCCCACCAAACAGCTTCCTGAGGGATCACAGTACACTTAGAGCATTCCATTTCTTGGCTGGGAGTCCCAAAAGACTAAGCAGATAAAGGCAGGAATAAAGAAGGCATTGCTTTTTGTGGACAAGAAACCAAAGCAGAGAGAACTCATCAAGGCACTTTCAGCAGAGCTGATCACGTAAGTGGCATTAAGCACAGGCTAAAGAACCCTTCTGGTCTATGGCATTTCCCCAGAATTAAACAGGAAAGATGCAAGTACAGTCCTTCTCTGACCCTAGCCAAGAGCTTTACCTGTGAGACCAGCCTCCTCTTTAAAATGAGATCAATCTCATTACTAAAATTAATACCTGCTGGTTTCTGGCTAACCTGCTTCCACTCTCTTTGAATTGCAGCAGCCCTCTAAATACATAATGTTGCTCATGGCCATCCTTGTTGTCCCTTAATGGGATACTGTTGAAGAGTTCAGAAGATCAGCCCTCCAAAATAAAAGATATTCTTGGGACAGAAATGGTGGGGTGGGTTTTCAAAGGTCTTTTCTTCAGGCCTGCAATAGCATTTTCAAAAAACTCCAGGCTTAAGTTTTTTAAAATTCCTCGCTAAGAATATATGTTTATCTATGGATATCTATGTAACATGATGTCAAAATGCAGGCAGCTATTTGGGGTTGTGTTCTTACCTGCTATAAAACCATAGTCCTGCAATTAATTCTGTATATGGAACACTATTAGTCAAAATGCTTCTCCAGTGCAGAACTAAAAGTGGCAATAAGACTTTGTCCTTTGATTCTCCGCAATGATTTCCCTTATAATATTTTTATTTCAACTTGTTGAATGTTTAATATTTTTATGTTCTATTGTGTGTGTTTCATTCAATTACAAAATAAAAGTCTTGAAATGTGAAAAAAAAAGATCTGGATTAAAATTCTAGAGGTTTGTAAGTAAATAAATGGTAATTACTTATTTTCTGTCTCATGTAAGAGTTACATTAGTTTACTTCATTTGAAGACTAAATATAATTCGTACCTACCATGATGAAAATTCACTGACTTCAGTGTAGTTCATACCAATAAGAACAGATTTTGGACCCAAATCATGCAGACCACCAAACAGGATAAAAATGAAAACTATGTGCTCAAACAAAATGAAAACATAGCAACAGTGGCAACAATAGAGCACTGAGAAACACAGGAGTGATGACAGAACTTATAAATGGATATAGTTGCAGGCAAACCAAAATATTTGTAGTTAATCGCCTTGGGTGTGAAATTTGCTGGAGTTCTTCATAAACCTAATTTCATCTCTTTGCATTAGGTCAAGTGAAAAAAGGATTACTTACATGCATGGCTAGAATGCTGCGTGGGACTAATTCTCTGTACTGTCTAATAGTAAAGTGCCATGTTTTTATTCTCATAAGATCATCAAAAGTAAACTCCAAGATAAGACGTCCTTCTGTGCATACCTGGAATACATAAAATGCATGAAATAAATTCCCAGGAATTTTGTTTTCAATGGTATTGTATCATCGATTAAACACCACTCAGAAATATCAGAGCAGTATTCTATTGTTCATCTCCGCTAGATTAATTGTTTTTTGTTCTCTTGGGGAGAAAAAATGACTGTGGGAAAATGACTTCATAGGCCTTACTGCAGCAACAGTAACTTATAATATTATAGATTTTATAGCATTTTACAAACATAGACTATTGTGTGTGCTAAATTTTATTTATTGCATCAATTCTCTTCCCCTTGCAGTTCTACTGCTAATTAGTGACTGAACCTCGCAGTGGAGGTGACTGTGGTGCAACTGCACACACTTGATGTCAAGTTGCTGAACCAGTCATTCGCAACCTGTTTTAAGTTGCCCTTTCCTTACAATAGCTTGGCATATAAATTTTCCTTTCATGTCCAGCTGGAGTACACAGTGGCCTGAATGCCTGTGGCCAAACGTGATTTTTTCCCATTTTTTTCCTTCTTGTCTTTTCCAAGTATTTGATCCCACTTTTATTTTTCTTTCACTTATCTACTTTTATTAATCCCTGATTCCAAGGAAAGCCAGATGGGGTATCTGCCATCGGGCTGTATAAGCTGCATTGCCATGGAAGGTTTGAGAGCCAGGGGAGCAGAGTGGAGATTGTGGTCACGGACAATGGAGCTTCTTCCACAAAAAATGGCTCACTCAGCTTTGTGAGGGGTCTTGTCTAAGAAGGGGGAGGAAAAAATGGGAGGAACAAGTGCAGAAAGTGGCTACTGCCTGGGAATGAAAAACAAAATAAATTACTGGGGACTTTTAAACAAAAATCCACAACTTTATGTGGAAAAACTGCTGTGGCTGTGGTCTTCTTTAAGGTGCAAAATATGCTCTCAGCATGGTAACCTTGACTAGCGGTGCCGTGGAGTAGAGCAAATGATGCCTGATCTGAAAATTAACTACATCTGTTGTTGATTTTTTTTTTCTAAATTGGATGTTTAGATTCACAACTCCTGTTCTAAGTAAACTTGCAAGCGCAGGGTAGAGAGGTATTATGGAAATAGGGTGCAATGGCTTTCAAAAGAAAAGGTTTCTGCAACTTTAATACACCTAATATTTGATTGATTTGATTGATCTAGGCATCCTAGATACAGTTGAGTCTGTTGAGCCTTTTTACAAGCCCCAACTCAGACTTGACTAGTTCCCACTTGGGCAATGTGTGGCTTTTCTGGTTAACTGTTCACTTAATGTCATAATAGTTTTTCCTCCTGGTTATTTCTGCAAAAGCACATAGGTGATTTTAACAGGCATACTATACGGACAAACTACTGTAGACCTTGAAGGAGAATCTTGCAACAGGTTCTCATCTCCCCTTTTCAACACACCTTAGTGATGCCTTCAAATTTTTCATCTGACGTATTTTGTCATTTGACCCTGATTTTGATTTCACATCACTTGCACTATGATGAGAAATTACACAGGGGTACACATACACACACATAAGGATTATACAAGAAGAAAAACATTTTATACTAATGTTACTGTGTTGAGGCCAAAGATCCTGATTACTGACCAGTTAACATGAAAATATTTCAGGTTTAAAATATTTTTTATAATAATACCTGTGGCTTCTCAAAGTTTCTTCTCTTAAGCTCAAAAACCCACAGCTCTTAACAAATTTATTTTATGCACTGGGAGTTAACAAATTCTAACAGAAAAACTGAAACACATTCCTTGTATCACAGTGGTAAAAATTTATACATCTTATAAAGGAATTTAACTTCCTTACATAGAGCAGAATTTTACGCATTGCTCTTAATCAATAAAATTGGTGCAGTTCTTATTTTAAATGGGCTTTTTTTTTTTTAAAGCTGCCTTTTACATAGAATCCAAATATTCAAAAGGGTCTCCAATTAAGAAAACATTTTCTGTTGTGCTGAATTCATGTTACCGTACTGTGAGCTCTGACATTTTGTTTCTGTGGTAACCAAAATCAGCTGATTAGTTGGCATGGCAACAGAAAAGATGTAATCCCAGCAGACACACTCTAATCAATGCCCCCAGCACAGATGGTCTCCGGAGGATCAACAAGAAAGAGGCTGGCAGGCATTCAGTATATCACGTGGTTGCTCTAGACTAGGCCAGGAAAAAACTAAAAAAGAACATTTCTCAAACTAACCAATAGCTTTTTAACCCCTTCACTGCACTTATTAATTGTAGGAATTTCAACCACTCGCACCTATGAAAACCAGTTTTGGTCCTATACCTTATTGTTCAAAGTCTCTCTCCCCTGATACCCGGAATCTTTTAGAATTCTTCCCCTTTTATTAACTACCATTTCTCAAACCTGAGTCGTTGCTTGAAAAGAAGCCTAAAGCTTACACAAATCTGGGAGATGTCTGAGATTGTTAGTAAGGATTAAAATCAGAGAGTTTCAAGGGATTCACCTATAAAATCCAGCTTGATGGCCCCACTGCTGGGTGCACGATGAGAACGGTTCGAACACGGGATGCTCACTGCTCTAGTGGTGAGGGCAAAGCTCGCCTCTGCCAATCTATTGGGAAATATAAACATTGCTAACCGCAGGAAAACAGCTTGCCTGCGCATAAAGTTGGAGTGTCGGTAAACACAGTAAAAACAGAGACTGAGGACTCCTAAAGCTTTCATTAAACTGGAGAAAAAAATTGAAGTATTTCCCAGGTAGAGAAACATGGTAGTCGGGGCTTCAGTCTCTTCTTTTAACTCATTCAATTCATGCCATTGATCTGTGTTAAATTCTTTATAGTATATATTTGTACCTTGACAAAACAATTTTAAAGTGTGTGACACTTTACAAGGACCTCTTGCCCTCTAGAGACAAGCTGGACTATGCATATTCTTACTGTTAGGCATGTTCTAGCCATATTTGTTTGAAAAAAATTGGAAATGCCATTTTATATATTCATCCAAAACTGCAGCATGCAGTGCATTGCTCTAACTAGGAAAATGTTAAAGGGAATAAAATGCAGCTGCGGATTCCTGATACAATACATGATGAGAACTGTTTCAGTCCATTACATTAGAAGTTAGTGAACTTGCAGCTTAGAACTTGTGAAACTGAAACTTTTACTAAAAAATACAGGGGGTTTTTTGCATTATAAAAACCCTTCATGGTGGTTTCACTGGGTCAAATTCTGACATGATCTAAGGAGCTACACAGTCCATTGGAGGGTTGATTGTTACAGGAGGTCTGCTTTGTTCCACCACCGATGCTGTGAGAGTAGGAGTTTACCTTTGGGTACAAGATCCATGCCTTCGGCATCTCTTCTAGAAGTTACACATGCACAGCTGAGACAACATTTGTCTCTAATTTATATCTGAGAGAGTAATATATTCTTGTCTTCCTTATTGCACCAACTACTGTGTTTTATTTCAAATTCACTCTTACTAACACAGTCATATTTTAAACATACAGCCATTAAAAACTCCTATTTTTTCTCCTAGATACAGAGGTCTATACCGGAATCCGCAACAGAAGCATCAGGGCTGAAGCAGGCTGTGCGCTGCCAGGGCTGCAGCAGATGGAGAGACTCACTGCCCACGACAGGATGGTGCTGCGGGAGGCGACTGTGGCCCCCCTCCCATGAGGTGTGTGCCCAGCCCGGTCCCTGCTGCTGGTCTGTCATTGACTTGCTGGATATTAGCCTCCTTGCCAAAGTAACAACACTGTAATGTGCTGCCATGATAAGTAAAATAAACTAATTGAATTGAGAAAAGCGTGTTGTATTTACTGATTCAGGAAAAGAAACCCCAACGTTTTATTTGCTGCTGCATTAGAGAAATGACACAAAAATCGCTTTAGGGAGCTCGGCAGAGAAGCAGCTACTGTATACCCTCATCATGTCCTCTGCACACAGCCAGCACACACAGCTCCTTGTGAGCAGGGAGGTGGCAAAGAGGTGCTACCTAGGAATGTCTGGTTTCTTTGCATCTTTCTCTCTCTCTCTCTCTGTCTATGTAAGTCACAGGGGCTGGAGTGGGAGAGCTGGAGCGATGACACCGCTGAACACACACCTCCCAGCTCACTAGTGCTCCACACACCTTCCATGGCTTCCTTTCGGGTATTTTTGAGCCCCACTCCAGGAGCCATGAAGATGGCAGGGAAGACACTATGAAGGGATGGGACTCACATACGTGCTAAAAGAGTATAAGGAGTGTAAGCCACGAGAGCCCTGGTCACGACACTGGCAATAGCTGGTGCCTTTTTGACTGGAAAACCTCCACAGTCCTGCAGGTCAAGGGGAACAGGGATGGGTTATCTCTTCCT
>NW_010107873.1:97108-111139 GCF_000699245.1 Pterocles gutturalis
CTTCTCCTTTTGTGCTTTTCTCCATGCAATGGTTAAAATTCATACAGATGAACAGGTGCAAGATAGAAAATCATAATTTCCTGTTAATTTATGAAAGGAGATATTTCCATTTTGAAAATAATTTTACTGGGTTTTTTTTAATATAAGAATTTTTTTGTTTAAATTTGTATTTTTCACCTTTTTGATATTTTTTAACAGATATATGGCATTCAGTTTAATTACAGGACTATAAGTGGCCAATGCATGAAGATAATTCACTATCAGTTACAAATATTGAATATTCACTAAGTGCCCGATCCAGAGCATGTTTAAATCAATTGACTCTTTCCATTGACTTCACTGCCCTTTGGACTGGCATTCTACTATATAATAACACTATTTTCCTAGAGATTTATAGTCCTTGGATCGGGTAAGTATCAAACGTAATGCATACCATCCCAAATGGTAGGTACCAGCAATGTGAAATTTCACTGTTGCTTTAAAATCAATTCCATAGAAAAGGAGATGGGCAGGTTGAATTTAAGTCTTGTACAACTGACGGTTCTGGCATTATGTGCTTCTCTTGCAATCTTTCTGGGAAAATTGCAGAGGATGCCCACAGAATTTTCCAGTCACATAATGAATATAGAAAATAGTAATTAAACAGCTTCAAGGGTTTTCACTATCAGAAATAATCTCAGTTTACCAGAAAAATATTTTTCACCCTTACACACACTGAAAAAGAAAAACAAAAACCAACATGCTTTATTGAGTCTTCCCTGTTACCTTGGTAAACATGGGTTTTCCATGCTGAGTGACCATGGTGCATTGATCACAGTCCACTGTGATGGATGAGTTGTGGTATGACTCTTTTGAGTGCTTGAGAATGTAATACAGGTCTGTTACACCTCCTTCAAAGACAGTGCTAAAATACCGAGGAATGAGGGTCCTTCCAATTGCTGTGAGGAAAATACAAAGCAGAATTCAGCAAATGCTTTAGGTTATAAAATCTCAAAACCTTTGCTAATAGAACATGAATAATTTTAAGTGCAATAAAATCAAACTTTCATTTAACGAATATAATACACGTTTTCTGTCTGCTGTGGAAACGAAGTTGTGCCTGCTCCCATTGAAATAAATGAAAATGGCTTACTCCATTCAGAGGGAGTAGGCTCATCTTATTTAATCTTTTTGCATTGATGGTGAGTTAGAGTCACTCTTGAAACCATCTGCAAGGTTTTTTATCCCAAAGTAATTATTATACAGAAAGCCACACGGTGTCAATTATGACTGAAATTTGGATATTACTTATAAATGTGTAAACACAAGTGGTGAGCATTTACAGAAATATACTTGTATGCCCAAAAAGGCAAAGAACATTTATATAGGGGGGTTGTGTACACATATATGTTTGTCTGTGTGTGGGCACATATATACCCACCCACACATACACACATGCACACAAACTCTTAATTGACTAGGAGGGGCTACTCCTGAGAAATCCATCCTGGGGATTGAAGAAGGACCTGAGAATGCAATATGACAGATGTTACACAATATATGACTACCCACAGGTCTATCTGAGATCTCTCTTTAGACCAGAAGCACTCATGTCATAGGCTAGGAAGTCTGAGCAGATGCCTGAACTAGCTTACATGCACTACTTAAACCCCAAACCATGGACTCAAGGTACTCAGGGTACCCAATTCTGCAATATTTACTCGGGCAAAACTTGCACTGAAGTCACACCTCTCACTTCAATAGCAGCTTCAGGTAAATACTACAAGGTCTAATTCCAAATATGTAATAGTAATAGTGAGCCTCTGAGTGTACTTCAGATGCACAAACTAGCAGAAGCACTGACATGAAAGGCAATTATCTCATATGAACTGATGTTTTCCATCTCCCTTTTTACAGATAAATTTGGATGCAACCACAAGCCTGGTATGACAGAACACTTCAGTTTATAATAGACCGATACTTCCATACCGAATGACTCATTGCTTTGCATACATTAATCAATCCACAGTAATTCTGAGTGATGGATACATAAAAATTGCCTCCATTTTACAGAGGGAAAACCCAAGCAAACTAAAATGTGTTTTGGAAGAATGAGATGGGAAAGTCACCATTAACAGGCAAGATTAGAGTTTATTAGTTCCTAATTCTTATTTGTCTATTAGGACACGTGGTGACTCATGCCACCCTCATTTGCTGTATAAGTTTGAGAGTAATTTCTAAAAAAATTATTCTCATATGAATTTTTCTAGCATACAAACAAAGGCTCCTGACCCTAAAAATGTATTTGCAAGTGGGTGTTTGTAAATTAAAAAGTACCGTGTTTTCACAGAATTTATGTGAAAACTGTTTCTGCTCTGTGCATTACAATGTGGAATATTGCATGTGCAATTCTAATGCACACTATATAATAAAAATATACAAATATAGGCAATTAGGACTTGTTAAAACTTTTGCTGTAGTATTAGATATTAATATAATTTAATTTTAAAAAAAGACTCTGGAAGAGGCTGACAATTCAATGAATACGTTGAACAACTATTCTATGAGTTGAGCTCCTAAAAAACCCCCACCTACTCACCATGCATGCATTAATTTTCTACAGTCTTTTAATTTAATTTAGAAAAATTGAAGTCCAGTGTATCATCATAGGACTCAACTCAGGCTTTAACTCAGATTTTTCCATGTTAGTATGATATATAGTAAAACATGAAATTTACCCATCAAGTTAATTTCTTGCTCCCCTAAGGCTAATTAGTGCAAATTAAATTTCCTGCTAATCATCCTAAGCAGCAAACGTGTGATAGGAAAATCCAGCATTCCTACTGATTGTGATAAACTTCTATTCACGTGACTTAGGCACTGCGTAAATGTCTTGAAACTATTTTCACTGCAGTTTATAGACCATTTGCAAAGTAGAATGGTCATATGGTGTTGCTTTTTGCCTTGTATTCACAGCTACAACACATTAAAGGCTAGAAATACATTAAATACTTTATTCTTATTACTTTTCCTGGTAAGCATTATCTGTGTTTGCCACAGGGATATGTTACTGTGAATAATAAAGTGGGGGACCAAAAGGATGTAGAGGAGTAGAGGTGCACATCAGATATGCTCCATGGAACCTGATTTTCAATGACAGATGCACATGCAGACCCTCTCTGTCTGTAATACTGAAAAGAGCTAATGAAAATGTCCAGCATAAATTATTATAGTTAATATTCAGCTCCAGAAGAAACACAGTGGAAGCCTATATTAATAAGCAGACCTGCCCTCGGCTCACCGTGTTACCTTGCTACAGAAGACTAGAAGCAGGTTCAAGGTTTTGGTTCTCTTCCTGACACACTCAATGACTTAAAAAGGTCTTTTCATTTCTAGGACAAACATGAAACTCTCTACAGTGGTAACAAAGCTTATTTGTGCAGGAGATAGTATTTCCAAGAACAACAAAAGGGTGTGGAACAGCTCTCACAGGGCCTAGGGATCATCACAGACTTTGTGCATTTTAAGTGCAAATAATTTTTCCTTGATTTTTTTTTCTCCTCTACAACACAATTGTGTAGATGAGTATTCAAGCACATACGTGTGCATACCCCCAGCTCTGCTGCATGCATACATACAGTCCTTTCCTAGACATATGAATATAAATGTGGCAAACGTGCTTTTCCTTCCCGTCTTGCAGGAGATGGACATGATCAGGTGCAGATGTACACGCTCCACCCATGTCTGCCACTGTGCATCTCAATGTACTACCTCCTAGGAGGACTCCAATTAATGTGAAGTCTGGATTATGGGACAACTTGATACCTGTGACCACTTCAGGATGTAGTTTAGCCATCCTTGTGCCAGTAAAATGAACTCACCTTGCAGAGCACAGAGCAAGCTGTACACTAGCTTGGTCTTGGGTTTGCAATTCCCCAGAGGCAGTCACAGACGATAATGGCAAGTGTAGTCTCAATAGCACATGATGTAATACCTTATCACACCAACAGGGCTGAACAAAGCCTTAAATGCTACTGGAAATTGGAATTTCTTTATGTTTTAGAGCTTGGCTTTTAGTCCACAGAATACACTTTTAAGGATGTATCTCTGCATGGTTTTGTAGGGCTCCTCCCTCCCACACCACACTTCCCTAAAGGAGCATCATATGGACACCCTCAGAGCCAGTGCACAGATCTTCACCACAGCAGCTCTGAGAATGAGTGTTTGCAGGAGCAGCTGGAGTTTGGGGAGACTCTTGTAATTTCCTTTCCTGGTGTTAGGGCCCTGAGAGCACCCTGAGAGCACCTCTGCTTCAGGGTTGGCCTGCCAGGTGGATTTTCTTTCTAGTTTTCAGGGGAATCCTTGTCCAGCTACTGAAAGGCTTTCTGCCTACATCCTTGTGGAGTTCTCTGCAACTGGATCTCCTTCCAGTCTTGTTGCCTACCCATCTGCCAACTGCTGTTCTTTATTCTTTCTGCAGTCTCTTTCCTCACCTGCTCCCTCAGTCTCCTTGTTCTCCTCCACCCTCACCAAAATGTCAGCTTCACACATGCTTTCTCGATGCCTTTCCTACCCAGACAGGCTGCCCCAGCTCCTTGTCCCAGGCTCCCTACCTCAGTCTAAGCCCTCCTTCTGGATCTTGATTTTGTGTTTTTTCCCCCCAGGATTCTCTCTCTGCCTTTTTCCCCTCTCTGTCTCCTAACAGCAGTTTCTTTCTCCAAAAGAACCCCATCTCTCCTTACTTCCTTCAGCTTCTTGTCCAGCCAGGCACCAGGCAAGAGGACCTCTTCCCCTATGGCCCCACCCCAGCCAAACATCTCCCCATGTTTTTCTCATTGACTTCCAACTCGTCCTTACTTAATCATCCTCCATCTTCTCCTTTTACCTCCTAGTTACTATTTCTCTCCCCTCTCCTGCATCAATGTCATCTTGCCCTGATTTATTCCCTTCTCTTTTCTTTCCTCCTCTTCCCTCTTCTTTCCTCCACATTCAGGTCAAGTGGCTTCCTTCACAGGGCCTCCTGGATCCCAGGCGCATCTGCCTGGGGTATAGGAGAAGGAAGGGACTCCTGTTCTTGCATGCACCACCAGCTGAGCTTCTCTGTGGGCTTTGCAGTGGAAATGTCCATGAGTCCACATAGCCATGAGCTGCAACGTCTACTTACTCTTTGCAGCTGGCACGTGGATAGCCCCATTGGGCTTCCTTACTATGTTCGTGCAAAAGGGAGTCCTTGGAAATTTTAGCGCTCAAACTCCAGTAAAGCCTGCATTGAGTACTTGAGAATGGGCATTTTTTCCCCCAAAGAATTATAAATTTCCTAAATTCAGTCAGATTTACCCAAAGAGGACAAAAGGGACATCCCTGCCACAAAGCTGAACAACCCTACTCCAGGACATCTAGATTCTTGAGCATTAAAAAAACAAAGTTGCAAGACTTTTGTAACACAGACAAAACAGTATTTTTGCACTAGAGGTGAAAGAAAAAAATCCTTTCTGGCTTAAATAAAAAAGAACTATCTTTTTTTTTCAGCTTTAGTGGGTCAAGTTTGTCAAAATTATAAAGAAGTAGAAAGGACTTTTAACGGGACTTCTCAGACAACATTAGTAAGAGATGCTATATCATCTGCCTGCAAGAATACATTGGAATAGCCATGACTGCAGATGCTGAGGCTCTGAGCCCAATACCCAGGCTTAGGAAAGCAGACATAGGTTCATACCTGCATCTATACAAATACTAACAAGCTCTTACAGTCACATTACACAGAAAAGACCTTTTTATAGAGTGAAAAGTGATGCCCTGCATTGTAAGACACAGGATACACTAGAAGAAAAATTCACCTGCCCCTCAGCATTCAGGCACTAATTCCAGATCACTGGAATGTTGGTTTAAATTATAATTTTGTCCTGGGCAGTACCCTCCATCACTAACTGAGTACCTGAGGATGTACTATTTCCCATGAGAAGGGAGCACTGCCCCTTAACGTTTCCTTCATTTGTGCGAGCAACTCCCCAGATAGCAAAGCAAACTGACAAAGATCATCTGGATTTAGCAACAGGTAAGAGTTATTTATATGAAATGTCTATAAGAAAGGCATATCTGAAGTGACTATTTTGCACAAAATGTAGTGCTGTCATCCTCTAGAATGACGTGCCTTTAGCCTATTCAGTGGTGTGACGGCTTGGCTACATGTGATTTTGTACACCTTTCTGGTGGATCAGAGACCTAAATATAACTTTAGGATTGAAGTAAGACAAGTAGATTTGTGACACTCCCCCAAAAATAAGCAGTCCAGACCAATTCAATCTATGAACATCATAATCAAGAAGCTTTAAAGGTCAGTAACAGTTATATATAATTTCTTAAGGATCATTCCTGGGGAATTCTAAAAAAAATAATTAAACCACCTGACATATTAAATGGACCAAGGCCTGCCTCTCCGAGAGGGATGTACTTAGGTCACACTCCTGCTTTTTGGCCTGGGCATGCAACATAATTATTAGGGTGTCCCTCTGTCATCCTGATCCTAGCAATCATTATTTTCACGCTGTCCTTTCATTTATTTCCCCTTTTAAATACAATTCCCTGAGTGTAAAGTGCTTTACTCTCTCAGAAATATGTTTAAATCTAAAATTATTTTTCCATCCCAAATTGAGAAAAAAGTCCAACGATGTCTAGGTGGGAATGGCCATAACTTGTGAAGTTCAGGGTTTTTGCAAGCCTCAGCCTAGCTCTGAGTAGAAAGCCAGTTAATGAAATAGTTTGTAATATAATTGTGGTACCATCACACACCATGTGGTGGTGATGGTACTGTTGTGGTGTTTTTTTTCCCCAAGGAACATTTGAATAAAATAGAAAGTAAACATGTTTTTCTGGTTCACAGGAAACTGGTATTATTTGTGGGCTAGGAATAGAAGAACACTCCCTCCCTTTGTGTCCCAAAGATAGGCTGTCAAAATCTCAATGCCCTTTCTACAGAATGAAGGTTCATGGCCTCTTTGCAGAAGCAGGGCTTGATAGCAAACCCCTCCTTTCTCACTGAACTGCTCACGTGTCGCCTTTACAGCAGAACCTCTCAGGGGCAGAGACTTGGATTTAACACATATATGTACACCATGTGAGGTAACTGCAAAGTTGGTATAGAAGTGAAACAATGCAGTGTTAATCAGTGAAATAAAAATATTGGTTTTATTGCTTTCAGGCTGGTTTTTGCAGCTCTGAATCCTGTCAAGTCCTATGTCTTCAATTAGAGCTAGGATATAAAATAAGTAATAAAACAGATACACATAAAAATGTAAAATGTAAAAAGCCTTTAAAAGTTCCACAGAATCAGGAACAGAATGGAAAACCACCCTGTGCCTATAGCTTAAAGGAGCTCTGTCTGGAAGCTCTGGTGCAGCCTGTAGCTCATTATCTCAACATGCTATAGATGGGCTTGAGGAACTCCTCTGCTTGGGGCTGTGGGTTTTTTTGGCTCCCAACACAAAAAGTTGAGCTGTCCTGTAAAGCTCTAGGCAGACCATGAAAGTCTCTTGCTTGAGAGATTATCACAGTTGGATCTCAGTAATTAAATGGAGATGCTACAACTAACTCTCCCTCAGCCAGATGTAAGGGCTAGGGAAGCCAGGAGATGACTTGCCACTGACTGCAAATGAACTTTTCTGAGCAACACAGAAGAAATTGTATCTTAATTGTTAATTGACATCTTTAGGCATGGCTAATTGACATCTGTGTGGGCCAGAGCTTGCCATGGTATCTTTTCGTAACAGAAATAAACCAGTCAGAACACACAAAACAAAACTTCATGGAGTTACATAGTGATGTCATTGCTGTTATTCTGCCTATAATTCTATTTGCCCAAATTTCTCCCAGTGAAATAGCACATCGGGTATGTTCCCTCCCAGATGCAGTCCATACGGCTGGGACATGGAGGGAGGGATCCCTCCATGAAGCTGGACAACAGTAAAGCTCTAGTTTTCAGTACCGTGGAAGAGCTGCAAGACAGGCTGCTGGTGGGAATGCCCCTCCACCTTTGTAAGACCTTATCTGGTGAGTGAATTCAAACCCAAACAACATGAATCTGTCAATTTCCAGGAAAAACTACTGTCAGATTTGATGGTATAGCATGAAAGGCAGTGAAAGGACAGTCTAATAAGTCCAAATTCTGTCTCAGAGACATGTGGGCCATGTTGATTAAACCACCCACATGGATCCAAGGCAGAATCTGGCACACACAGACCTGTAATTTTTTTCTCCCTATTTAGTGGGTAAGATTGGTCTCCTATCATTTAGACTACTTATAGAATAAAAATTATAATGTATGATTAATTTCCACTTATAGGAAATTTCCAATTGTTTATACAAATTAAATATTAAGTAAATTTAAATCTATGATTTAAAATCTATTACAACAGTAGACATAATAATAATAATATACTACAGTATACTACTATACTATTACTAGTAGTATACTAGTAATATACTACTTTGTATTTAAAGCACAGTATAAAACATCGGTATAATCTGCAGACATTCTAGATTTTAAACTCCATGAAGTTCAGAAGACAGTGGAAGTGCTACCTCCGTATTGTTAATAGCTTTCTGAGGGGTAAAATCAGCTGTATATACAGTCTTCCCATGTCCTTACAATTTTGGTTTTGTTTTTAATGATCCACTTAGCGCTTCATGGAAATTGGGGAAACCTTTTTCTCAGTTTTGCCCTTTTTCTCAATTTTGTAACAAAACTGCAAGTGGGATGAGTAACATGGATTCAGCACTGTGACTCAGTGACTCAAATCCTTCCCACATCCAGAACCCAGTGTTTTGGGGTGTTTTTGTTTTAATCCATGATACTTTAATGGTATCTGCAATATCTTATTTATTTTATGTAAATAATGTTGCTTACATTTAAAAGCTATAACCCCAAATACTAAAGATTATAAAATTGCAAATGTCTAGTTTTCCCTCTGCAGTTCCTTCTATCCTGTGTAATTCAATCATTGTGTTGGATTTGACTCTGCCTTTTCTCCAAGTATTTTCCAACAACATTTTACCCCAGTGAGCATTTGCTTGTATAATTTTGATTCAGTTGACAGTGTATTTTGTTTTCTTGAAAGTCTGTAACTAGTACTTTAATCCTCTAAAACACACTTGAGTCTAGAACAAGTAACAGAAACTTCATGACAATGAGACCTCAGCTTAACTCTCCACAGCTTGTGACCCTTATTCTCATAGACACATAATCTGCAACTCAGTCTTAAGTCCATCATTTCTCTGAAAAGAGACAATATTTTACTATAATTCATTTTGGTAAAAATAGTCAGAAAACAACTATAAAAAGCTTGATGTGTCTCAGTACAAAGCTAAACTGCATCAGCATAGTTTTTCATTAAGGCTCAGCCAGCCTACCTATAACCATAAAATTCCTTCCAACCCTTTCCTTATTATACCGGCAACACTCTACCAGTCTTTAAAGAATTGCTCACTACAAAATGCAGAGTTTCCAGGTCTAGAGTATTTCAGCCTCAGGCTAAGACAGCATGGACTAGGGGATGTGGAAAGCAAGAGACAGAGTCCAAGATCCTTGTCATAGGATGGCAGAGCAGCTGGGCTCTGAGGGCACCTGTGGGGATCATCCAGTCCAACCACCTGCTCAAAGCAGGGTCACCCACAGTGGGTTGCCCAGGACTATATCCAGTCAGATCCTGAATATCTCTAGGATGGAGCCTTCACAACTCCCACTGCAAAATTTAGAATTTCTCACGGCAGCCACATTTCCAAGCTGACGGTCTAAGCTGATTTTTTAGGCTGGAGGGAGAAGTGTTTGAGGAGCTTACCCATATTCTTTTTTCCACAGACAAAAGACATACCTTAGATGACGACGATTCAACTGGAAAACTTTCACATCTTATAAATCAAAACCATCACTATCCAATGAAGATCTATACACCAATAGTTTTGCAAAGAGAATATTTATATTTGCATAAAAAAAGTCAGCACTCTGAATAAAGCTAGAAGAAATAGTTTGCCTGACTGCAGTATTCAGCCACTCATACTTCTGTCTGCGCTAATAATTCTGTTTGAAGAAAGACTATTTCAGTTAACTTTGTTCAACAACTGCAAAGAAGAAAGTTTTAAAGGCAAGCCAAAGAGGTTATTCACAGCTGTATGACAAACCACTGTCAAAACATAACAAACCACAACCAAACTCAAGCAGAAAATGACAAAATGTAAGACCGTAAAAATGATGGAAATTGTGCAGGACAGGCATTTGAGATGAACAAATGCAATCTGTACCAGTATAAAGGACCAACACAGCACAGAAAATGATACCCAGAAAAGTCGTCTCAACAAATAAAGGCAAAAACATAAAATTCAAATGACAGGACACCAAAAGGAACCGACAAAAACCAGGCAAACCATCCAGTTGTATTAAATCAAGCACACCCCTGACCCCTGACTTCATCTAACCCAGAAGAACACTAAACACAGTATGAAACAAAAATTATGCAAAAGCACAAGCAAAATGACATTAAGATAAAGTAGTATGAGCCATACTCTTGCATATTGCCACAATTCTTTTATATGGGTACCCAAGATGGTCTGGGGCAGAACCTAGACAGAGAACTCAAAACCAAAGCTTAGTTGCTGCAGAAAATGTGTCTGCCTTTCTGCAGTGTGTTTGTGCTGGTGATGGGTTAACTGACCAACACACACATTTCACAGCAATCTACTCAATTAATCCCTTGTTGATCTGAATCCAAACAGTTCCATGAAAATTAAGCAAGTCACTGGAACCACACCAATTACCAGTTGCAAATAATTTGGCCATTATGCTGAGGATCTTTCACCCCAAAACTGTAAAAATATTCAAGCTATGGCTACGAAAGCAGGTAGGAAGACCTGTTGTGCTTTATATACTGGTGTAAAGTTGTTCTGAAGACAAATGTCTACAAATGTGATGCTACCAGTTTCTCATCTCCACTCTCTCCTCTGAACTTTGTTGAGATGGGAAGCTGAGGCAACAAAGAAAAAGAAATAAAAAAGAGATCTTACATGTATTCTGGAAATACTATTAAACATTTACAGTCTATATGAGGGAAGAATGAACAACTGACAAAGTACTGATATGAATAATGCATAGGTCCCTTTCACCCTTAGAAACATTAAAAGAGAAGCTGTGAGTGACTGAGACATAGTGCCATGTGTAGTGGACATCTTTTTCACTTCTAAAGCTCCTGATTTACATGCAGGCAAATTCAGCAGCAACATATACCTTCCATTAGCTGCAACTCTGATAAATCCTATTTTTTGTTTTCACTCCAGTTTGTATTTGCCAGAACAGCACCTCACACCACCATGCCTGATGAGAAGCCTGATGAGAAGCCTGCGGACAACCACAGGCTGCTGGCACCTCACAGGGCTCAACTCAGGCAGAATTTACCTTTCTTGGATGCTTTCTGTAGCTCTCTACAAGCTCCTTTCTGCTCAGAGAAAGTTACTAACAGTACTTATGGCAGCTAGTTTAAGTTAGTTAAAGGTACTCCTTCACTGTGGTTAGCATAGTGCAAACATAGCCATGCATGTGTCTGTAAAACATATTGTAGGCAGACACCAACTTGGTCTGCTAACACTCCAAGAAACCCAAGAACTACATGTTTGCATAGTGTGGCATCATGCCTGAGCAAGTAAACCCTGTGAAGAGCCAGGATATATTTGTTTGGGCTCTGAGTCAGATGAAAATGGCCACACAGCATCCGGTCAGTTTGGTGTGTGGGCAGAACGGGCTCGTATAGGTATTTGCCATATAGGCATAGCTGACCTCAACGCTGGAAGACTTCTTTTCATGGCAAGACTGAAGCCCATGAGTAGGCAACGTGAAGGAGAAAGTCCTTTCCCTGAACACAGGACTTCATGCTCAGGCACTGTCAGTCAAGCATCACAGCACGGTCCACATTCAGGTGAAAAATATCAGAGGTAAAATGTGTTGATGCGTGCATCAAAGGGGACATAACATAGTGGGGAGTGTGTCTGGAGAACTGGTGGGAGGTGAGGGGTTACAGTGGTATGATAAAAGATACACACGGCATTCTCAAAATCCTCAAACTGCATTGAGCACATGTAGATTGATAGCCAGCATGATTTTTCTGGTAATTTTATGCTGTAGACGTATGAACAATATCTCACCAGTGGATAATATCAGTTGTCGGTTATATACATGTTTTATAACAACCAGAACACTCTTTTTCAAAAAGCTGTTGGTGGTTGGCTTTGATTTCTTTTTTTTTCTGCAGCAAAGCTTGCTTTCCCACTCTCTTTTTCTTTCTCTTTCAAGCTCATGGAAGCTAACTGCAGAGAAAGTAAAAAGGTATTCGACACACTAGACAAAATAATTAGGAAAATATTCTACCATTTAAAAATGTTTTCTTGGTTTTAACAGTGCAGCTTGTTTATTGCCCTTAAAACGAAGGCAAGTGCCCTGTGTTCAGCTATACAAATCGGATGTCTGACAAAATAACATCAAATAACAAAGAACCACTTTCAGAAAAGGGCAAGCAATGTAGCAGGTTTATAAGCTTCAGTCAGAACACACGTTATATGCAGTTTTTAACAAAATTTTATGCAGCAAGTAATGCAGAATGCTCTTAACTTGAAAAAGGCAACATCAGTAATAAGTGCTGTAACAAATCTGTGCTGAAGTTGAAATAGCCTCTTACTATGGTTTCTGTCCTTTTAGCTCTATGATACTTTTTTTTTTTTTTTTTTTTTTTTTTTCATTTCACAGAGAGTCATTATACCATCTTCTTGATATCTTTTTGCTCTGACAACTCACTGTGATTTCTGGAACCACTACAGGTAAGGTACAGTTCCTGTGACAATGCTGAACTGCAACTGCTAACTTCTGGGACTCCCTGAATATAAAACAACAGCCACCACATAGGACAAACCCAAATGCCCACCCAGATCAACACCTCTGCCTGACAACAGCCGAGCAAAAAGAACTAAGAAAAAATTGGGGAATAAAAAGGACAAGTGTGACACAATCCTTGCCCTGGTCCATCATACCTGCTTCCAGAAAAAATATATATGAACTTTATGATCCCAGACTGGAAACATATAAAACAAATTATCTTGGAACATATTTTCTTACAGAACTGAAGGACTTCAAGGTGGCAAGTTCTCTAAAGGTTTAGGAATAACATTTATCTTTCAGCAGTGTTGATAGAGTTACAGTGTAACGCTGCCAACAAACGTCCCTGTTGGCATCAGGGAGAATGATCCAGATCGGTAACTCGGTGTTCTGATACCTTGACATGCATAGGACCATCTAATTCAAAATACTTCTTTGACAAATTAAATATATTTTTTCAAAGTCTAGCAAATTTGAATAGTGTACAGAAATCACCTTATGTGGAAAAACCAATTTAATTTCGTATCTTTCACATTTGTTATAGTCAAACGGGCCTCTGAATGAAAAAATAAGATACTCCATCTTACAATGTAAACATGCAAATATGGTGCTGTGTACATACACATTTGAAATATCCCCCGGCTTCAAACAATTTGTACATATTTCACAACTAAGGTTTTTTTTTTTTTTTTTTTTTCTTTTTTTTTTAACAGCAGCATTGCAAACTCAACTCAGGATCTGGAAACAAATTTGTGTGATGATTACTGCAATGAATAGCTAGCCAACTTACTTGTTTGCAAAACTTAACACCATGTAAGAGTAAGCTTATATGAAGGAACCAATTCCTATTTTTGTTTTAAAACAAATAAAAAGGTGCTGGAATAAAATGCAGAAAATGCCAGTCGAAAATCATTATGCTGTGGACATCCATTACACAGAAGAGTAATAGAAAGTAACACTCCTACAAAGTCATCTTTTCACCATAACCCTGGGAAAGCACCTCTGCCTAAAGTCAGTCTTCCTTCACTACACTCATACATGCATATTTCAAATTATTTTTCCCCCTGTTAATCCTGATCTTACTTCAGACATTATTCAAGGACAAATCCTGGTCCCTCATGGAGCTCCACTTAAACAGCAGGAAC
>NW_010107873.1:111170-122961 GCF_000699245.1 Pterocles gutturalis
ATTTTGTTTGCATAAAGATAAGAAGAGTTGTAGAAAATTATCTTAATTTTTGTGAAGTTAGTCATCTAAGAGGTAGAAGCAGAGGAGGAATGTCGTACTCTGATACAGGACAGGTAGCTGTACTGTTTCTCCTCCCTGTGTGTGTGGATTGTCTCAACAAAGCACACTGCGTGCAACTTGAAACCTCAGAACACATGGGCTTTGATCTGCAGCTACTAGCTAATACGAACAGAATTCTGTACTTTTTTTTCCAGCAAAATTGTGAATTAATTCAAAACTAAAATGTCATTTTGCTACAAAAAATAGAAAAAGAGGCAAAATTGCCCACAATGAGGCATAAGGAAAGCAATTTGAACCAATAAGAGCTGTTCCCAGACCTCTGCACAAACCTTGGACTGAACATGACATTTAGAATTTTTTTTGGATCAGCACTCTTGTATTCGACACAGTACTTTTTCCACATCCCTCCTATCCTCTTGTTCCTAGCATCAGCACAGCTAGAAATAGAAATTAAAAGGTTATTCCTGCATACCTCACATCTGTTTAGAGTTAGGAAGTGCTAAAAATCACGTGGGAGTTTATTCTCGCAGGCTTTTGAGCCTGAAATTCTTGTTGTTTCCTGCCTTTGCAAGAACCTCAGAGGCATGTGGTTCTTAAAAAGGGATGGCTATTTTGCTTGCCACTGGAAAAGTGGACTACTTTGATAGTCTGAGCTACGGCTTGGAACTTGCAAATAACTCTTTAAATATTTGAATGTATGCAAGTTAACATAGAAAACAATTCACAGCAACTGTTGTGATACTAAAGGCTCTTCTCTACTGGGCTTCATACCCAGCAGGTATCCACACTGACTATACCATATGACACCATGCATGTCACATAACTGCAGAAAAGATTCATGAGGTGGTTTGGTTTTGCTACACCGTGCAACCATATCTCACCTGTTACCGCAGATGAAACTCATATCAATATATACATATCTATACCTCTGAAAGAACAAAATATTGACCCTCTCTGACAGTATGTTCTTTGTGTCTACATAACATGCTCACTCCAGGAGTAATAAACATTTAGCAAAGTGATTCTGAATTTCTTCAGGCTAATCCTCTCTGCCTACACACTCACGCATTATCTTACTGGGGTGGAACAGGAGCTTCTTACCATACGCACATTGTGCCAGGCAAAGCAGCATAAGTTTGGTTTCCTAGAGCTATTCCCATGAGGTGGTGTGCAGTGTAGTCACAAGCAGTGGCTCCAACTGACATTTCTCACCTTTAATTTCTCCTAAAAATCCACCACTTCCAAGGCAGATGGCAGGCTACACCCCCAAAGAGACAACTTCACAGGAAGCCTTCGCTCTGCGTGGGGATGCTGTGTAGGGGAGCTGAACCTTTACTCCTCCTCTGTTATTTCCACATGCTTTTTTCATCTGCTGAGTTTCATCACTTGTATGTCATCCCATTCACGTTTTACTCTCCTGTGTCATAAGCCGTCTGCTCCATTCAATGTCCTTCAAAGGGGTACTCACATGGAAGTCACTCACAAGAAGGTCACCCAAAGCCTTTCCATTGAAGAATTTGTGTTTGACACTTTTTTGTTAAGTTATTGGTGCTCCGTATGTTCTGGTAGTGATAAATGCACCCAAAACTGCAGAATCTCAAGAAAGGTGATGGGAATGGTTGAATTTCAGAACACAGGTTTTCATGCAACTGTGAGAAGATTTAAGAGCAAATGGTAGTACTAACAAAACAACATTTTTGTTTACTGCATGAGAGCTACAAGTTACACTTGAGGAATGACATTTTTAACAGTGTCAAGAAAAAGTGATATTTACTTCATAAGGAGTAAATTTTAACCCAAATGCAATCAGAAACCAAGAAAAATTCTTACTTTTTTTTTTTTTTTTTCAGAGAAAGAAACACACTCCAGTATAATGAAAAAAATTACAGTATCTACATTGTGGGCATCTTTTTTGTCTCCCCAGTGATTCCAGTACTTAACAATATTTTGGTATATTCTGTGGTGTTTTATTTGAAATAACTAATCTTTATATAACTAGCCAACTGATGTGGAATAATCAACTCCTTCCCATATGCCATACTCACTATACTGACCATGGTATGTTGGGATGACACACCTTAGGCAAATATTGCAGTGCTCCCCGCCAAGTTTGCGAACTAGGCCCAAGAAGATGACTGCCAATGGATGTTTCTTAAAGGGCACAGAGAGATGACAATAATGAGGGATTCTTCCAACTACCTATCCATCTATGAGTCATTCTCCTAGATTTACCAGGAATTACTGCATTGTCTTTATTAAATGTGATACTAAGCAGGAGTTTTGCTGAAACATCAAATAAAAACCAGCAACATTAGATATGTTGAAGGAAAGTCATTGGCCATTTGCATATCTGCTAACCACAGGAATACACTTTTGCAAGATGGATGATCCATATTATTGGTACCACACTGGTGTCACTATTACTGGTACCACATTGGTGTCACTGTAATGGAAAATTATATAGGTTTTCTTTTTGTCTTTTTCACTATTTTTTCATGATGCATCACTGACAGTAGTAATATGATACTGCTCTTGTTTGAAACATAGTGGGATAGAAAATATATAAACTGATGCCAGTGTGTCTGCTACAGAGCGGAAGGATCCCAGTGGGCTCCCTTAATAAGATTATTCCAGTACGGGTCAACTGTTGCAATATGCAGCAACCTAAATACCATTAAAGGAGTTATTCCCTACTGAGTCTTTTTGTATCTAACACCTTTCTGAGCAAAAACTTCGATGCTTCCTCCAATACATATTTTTGAGTATCCCACTGATCTTGCCTGTTCTTGGAAAACACCCTGGCGATCTGCAGAAATGAATCTCACATTGCAGCATTGCTGTTTTCCACGACATGACAGTCCATGCTACAAAGCGGTGTGCTCATCAGGTTTACTCTGCACTACAGTTCTACTTCCTGAGTCCTCTGCATTGTTACAAAATACATCTACTTCCTAAATTATTTTGCTGGTAAAGTTAGGATCCTAATTACCTGAAAAAGTTTCAGAAATGTAGGCTCATTTTAAGAGAAATCTCTACATGATCTGGCACAAAGTTACTTTAATGAAAGACACTGACAGCAAGGGATGATTCTCTTTCAGAGTTGCAACAGATATTTTGAAAATGGAAAACAGACTGTTGTGTTTATTTACTTACACATTTGAAGTGTGCAATACAGAACCCCTCTTCAGCATCACTGGGGAGAGTCAACAGCAATTCAGTCTTTGCTGAGATACAGAAGGGACCCTGCCTTTGAGCAGACAAACTTTCCTGTAACTCCTTACAATTTAGGCTGACTACATACAATACCTTTTGTCGCTGCAATGTACTGACAATTAGCATATGCAAATTATGATTTAAAATATGCAAACCACATGTAAATCACACTTATTTTTAAAAGGCTTGGCTAAAGAGAGGGATGTAGCTGTCAACTTTTAACAATAGCAAACACCTAATAGCGAACGCCTACATGCAAAACTAGTAAAAAGACACAGTAGTGGTGCAGTGTTGGAGCACATCTGAACCCACATCCTCTTTCAATACACGAAATAAGTACTCATGAGAATTTTTTGGTGTTCATGGTGCACTGCATACATATGCCTACTAGCAAATGTTTTAAAACAGGATAGCTGGAAATATTGCAACAGGTAGGCTTGCAGAGAACAACCTTTCCCCCTGAATATTAAGCGAGCATATAATGCTCTGTGAGAGGGACAGTAAGTACTAAAAAGCTCTCAAATCATGAATAAAAAGGAAAGACTTGGCCCGCATTATTATGTCACTGCTTCTCTGTGACAAGTTGAGCCTTGAAGTGGAATCACAAGCTTATGATGAGCCCCAAAGTCTTTCTTAATTTATCATCATTTTCCCTTGAAAATCTTGAGAGCAAATTTCAAAGCCTCTCCCATGTCTTCTATAATGTCCTATGGTGCATAGTAAACTGGAGGCAATTATTTCATCAAGAAGCAATTAATTATTTTCACTCATGTCATAAAGATGGGTACTGAACCTGTGGGAAATTGAAACAGAAAGCTTACTGCAAATACTGTCACTGAAAATACCTCTCCTACAGTCCAGTTCCTAATCTACACACAGTTTGATAGAAGTTTAATTGTAGGACAGTAAATATTCTTGAAATACTTATAGCAGCTGCATTCCAAGAGTGGTAACAGTAGTAATGGGTAACTGGATATTACTCAGGTAAAGCTTATCCCTCTTTGCATGCAGGCATGAAGCATGCCGTTATAAATGTATCACATCATGAAAGGGGTAAGGACAACCTCTTCACATGGGCAGAGGCCTGCGCTCACAGGCAAACACAGGTGGTAGGCAGAGTGGAGGCAATGAAAGATGTGACCAGCCCTAGCTCTTGCTGTCATCCTGCTGGGTGTTACAAGCCCATGGGGAGACATCATAATGGCCCTCCTGAAGGCTCCTACTCCAAATGAGGGCTTGGTGGTGGCTGAAGAGGACTTGGCAAGGCAGCGCGTGACAAAAGCCCCCCTCTGAGGTCAGTCACCTCCAGACAAAAAGCAGTAGCGAGCAGCAAGAATGATCACTTTTAAAATAACTACAGCTGTTTCCACATGTGACCGTGCTCTAACAGTGTGGTTTGCAACCATTATTTAATTCTAATTTCAGCTAACCATTTTATAGTAATTGATGGCTGAATAAGAAATTCAACAGCTGCCTATATGACTGAACAAATTATACTCTGCTTATAATACCTTCTTAACTCAGCCACCCACTATGGCTGAAATATTTGATTGCTAAATTGATTTTTCATTAATTTAATCTTCAAGGGTGATTATTATTCTGAAGCTGGACCACACACAATAAAAATAGGCATTTTATTAGTCATATAGTCATAGGGCACATAGGGAAAAAGGCATGTGCCCTGTCTGATGAATCCTGGCTGATGTATAATTTGTTGTTCCAATGCCAACTTGCAGAACACCGATACTTCATCACAGTTAGTCTGTTAGAAGTGAAAAGAAATTTGGGTCTCATTAGTCCTTCTAAAAATTTTTGACCTTGAAAATATGAAACTACTTGCAAGAGATTATTAAACAGCTGTAATAATAATAATCCCAACACTAAAATTTTAAATTAAGAAAAGCTCTTTCTCATTTCAGGAGACATTTGTTATCAGGAAGACAGTGTGTCCTGAAAGTGCTCTGTGATAGTTTCACAGTAAATAAATGCTTTTAAAACCTTGGAATGTGGTTACCATAAAATACATCCTTGCAAAAAATATAATCAATTAGCAAAAGGTCTTTAATACGAGATATTTTACAAATACATGTCACTGAAACTACTCACACAAATAAATGTTTGCAGGAGAACACGAGGGAGAACTTAATGCTTTTTCAGTGAAAACTTGCTAGGAAGCAACTATACCTGCTTCAGTGAATAAGAGACACAGTCAGCAACACAAAGCAGTGGTCAGTGGAGGCCACCTCAAAACTCCTGCTTGGTAATGTTTTCAGATTACCTCTTTTTTTTCTAGCAGTCGCCATTTTGCAGATCTTAACTATCCCAGTCAAAGCAAAGCAGCAGAACAGTGCTGACCTCCTCACGGTCTAGAGCGGCCAATTTTATTTCTAAGGTTAATATTCTCCATTTTGGTGAGATTTTCCTTTAACTTCTGACAGTGACCCAGGCCCAAAAGACTTCAACATGATGCCCATCAACTAATGAATTAATCAGCTACACCAAAAATGCCTAAAGCCCTGGACTGACCTGAAACTAGTAATGTCTCAACCAGCTTAGACCCACCAGGGACCTGTCTTTAACACTAGATCTTCAAAAAAGGAAATGGAGAAGAAATGGAGGAAAAAACAGCTTCTGTGTAGTTTTCTCTCCATATTATATGTACATAAGAATCATAACAGCTTGTGTGATGAAGGTGTGAGGAAACAAAGTGTAGTAATACAAAAGACATAGCTGGTTCTTGACTTATGTCCTTTTTGCTGCTTAGCAACATGCCAGTGTACTGCATTCTATTTTTTTTTCAACTTTCTGCAAAAAGGATGTTTATATTGGAAGAACTGGTTTTTTTGCAGAACCCTATGCACAACCTTCTGCAATGTCTGTAATGGTACAGCAGCGGGTACTCTGTGCTGAAGAGAGCCCAGAGGGTTCCATAACTGTAATACTAAAATATTTTTCAAACAAAGCAAGTATTCTCCAGTAGTGTGAGG
Organism: Pterocles gutturalis; assembly: GCF_000699245.1. Lineage (NCBI taxonomy): Eukaryota > Metazoa > Chordata > Aves > Pterocliformes > Pteroclidae > Pterocles > Pterocles gutturalis. Next base: position 117,431 of record NW_010107873.1, read on the forward strand.
CAGGCAAACCCAAGATGCTCCACCCTGAGAATTTCTTTCTACCTTCTTTTAATAACAACTCCTGTCATCTAAAGTGCTCTGTTAAGACGTACCCCCCCACTCCCCAAATCCATTACTGTAGGGGAGTAATGTGAAGAACCACTTCACAGTTGAAATTAGATAAACTGGACTTGCTTTGTTCAGCAGAGGCTCCCCCCCCCCCCCCCCCCCCCCCTCCTTCTCTTTCTGGGCCCCCCCCCCCCCCCCGCCTTTTTTTTCCCTGCATATATTTTACAGTTATTTTTATGTCCTAAAGTCAGAAAATAATTTATCCCATTACAAATATTTTTAATAGGAAAACCTTCCTGTACAGTTAATTGTCACTGACAGGCATCTAAAGACCAATATTTTTTGGTGGCCAGAACCTTCACTTTTATTGTCCTGCTAGAAATGATGTACATTTGAGTTTCTACTGGTTGAATTCACATCACAAGGATCGTAACCTCCAAGAAGTTCCTTTTATATTCTGAGACAAATTCAACCTCTTTCTTCAGTAAAACCTGCTAACACACTGTTCCAGTGAATTAGTTGTGGAAGTGACCATACAATGGATAGAGCAGGCATGATGGTTTTTTGTATTTTTAAGGTTTGCACTTGTGCCAGCAAAAAAGATCTGAGTTTTACTGGTATTAAAGGTGTTTTATGTTGTCTTAGCAGCCCAGCAGCTTAATTTACACCCATTTTGTGTTTCCTTTGTCAAATGTATGTAATGCAGCCTTAACATAAATGAGAATAATTCCATAGTATTTTTAAGAATACAATTCAGCTTTTGTACAACCTAAAGTACCTCTAATAAATACATAATCTTCTGAGTCTGTGTACTTTTGAACAACGTTTCAGGCCTGAATGAAGATACCTCTCAAGGACAGGTTGCATCTTGCTGTTCAGTATCAATTTGAGGAAAAATAACTTACATAGTCTCAGCAAGCTGTGCCACATATGATGCATACAGAAGTTATTAATAGTAACAACGAAGACCACATAAATCTGCAGATTTATTTCCCTACTGACTCAGCAAATCGCATCGTATAATTTTTGCCACAAGTTTACTGAGCTCTGTCTTAAAACTAGTCCATTTCTTCCTCTGCTGCTACTACGCCATTCAGATCCCATTGATCTGATGACTAGAAATGTTCTAATATCCATTTGCTTTAGTGTCAAGTGCCACTTTTCTCCCATGCTGCTGCTTCCTCTCCTAAAGACCATGCAGACAGCAATCCGGTCTCCTCTCAACCTTACATTACTGGAGTAAACAAGCCACAACCTTTTACTTTCTTTGCACAACATAAGCTTCTGTATCATTCTAATCATCCCTATAGCCCCTCCTAACACTTTCTCTACTTGGATTTCATCTTTCTTAAAAGTGTGTGGCCAGTTTTTCCAACACGAGCTCTCCAGTGCTGCTACAACATTAACATTTCCCTGTCTCTGCGGGAAATATCTCATTTGATACTTTCTAGGATCACATCGCTTTCTTCACAGCTGTATCACATCGGTGACTCATAGTTATTCTATGACTGATTGTTACACACAGGTCTTTTGCCTCCTCTGTCATTTTCAACTGATAAGTCTCTAGCAGAAATTCTTCTTAGCAACCCTTAAGTGCCATCAGTACTCTTAAATTTCATCTCATTTCTATTACTTGAGTCCTCAAGGTCAGAACATTTTTCCTGTGTAATATTCTGATCATCCTTTATATTAATGATGCCTCACAATATTTTGCCACCACCAAATTCCATTCCTCTACTTCTACATTTTGTGCCAACATCATTAATTAAAATGTTAAGTAAGTCAAGTCCTCTAGATTGATCCTTGAAAAATTCTGCTGATATCTTCCTTCCACTGTGACAGTTCTCCATTTAACATAACCTGTTGTCATCTCTTTTTTATTCATCTCCATTGCATTCTGCAGTACCACTACTAATATCCACCTTTTTGAACTGGACTAATAATTTCCAACTAATAATTTCCCATGTGTGATCCCATATCAAATGCTGAACTCCAAATAATATCAGATCTACCACATTTCCTGCATCTAGGCATCAGTGTAGTTCGGGATAATAACTTTGATATATATCTATGTTGCATTTGTTTGAATGTTCTAATATTGTGGTTGCTTAAAACTACTCTAAAGGTCAGATAAAATGAGATGGTAGTAAATTACCTCCTAAGAAAATTGTCATTAAAGAAATTTTATTTCAGGGCAACCCATGAAATAAAGACAACTTACATGCAAGAAATAACTAAAGCACTAAAAAATCAGCTATTGACCAGCACTGATCTAAAACAGTTCTAAGAAAAAGGATAACTTAACATAGATTTGATAATGAGCCTTAGAATACATGTTGCAAGAAATAAACATTATAATATGATGAACTTGTGTTTTAAACATAACTATCTTCTTACATCTATTAACAAACCAACCTTTCATTCATTTTCACAATATAGGAAAAGAAATGGAAAAGCACAGACCTGAGAGAAGAGATCAGGCTTCTTATAGAAACAAAAAAACAATTATAAGTGCTAGGAAGGAGAATAAAAAATGTTAAATATATGAATTTCTGCTCTTCAAACAGATAACGCATTTTCCGGGCTGGTTAGAGTCTTTAGATTAGAGACTGATTAGCATTGTGCTCTAGCAGGGTTATTGAGCTTGATATTGCTAGCAAGTAAGCCAACAACATTGGAAGATCTGTAGCTGTTAGTCTAAATTCAGCAGTTAATATGTGGCTGTGGAAAGAGTTTTGCTGATGTTCTGCACCACTGAACCCAGTTTTTCCTGGAGCTTTTTAGATTTTTTACTTGGGAACTGTACTCACCCAGGAGGCAACCACTATGAACTGATAACAAGGATGTTTCTGAGAGCATGTAACTAAATTAACACGCCTATCTGCAGCTGAAAGAAATGTCTGACCGGACTATAACACTGCAGTTTTCCCAAGCTTTAAACATGCCAAAAGAAAACACAAGCAGCTAATATGGTGGCATGCTGTCTGATTTGAAGGGATTCTCTGAACGAAAGATGGCCCAGGCCCAGCCCAGAGGCCAGCAGTGCCTGCCGGGATTGCCTCACTGCCTTCTCCTGCTTTCTGGAGCTCCATGGCCTCCTGTCCATCATGTGCTGGGAATGCTAATACCCTTCGTGACATGACGGAGGATGCTTACATGTCCCACCATGGCTCAGGAGATACATATGACAGGCGTGTGGCTGCCATATGGTCTATTCCTGCTTTACCTGGATCACAGAACAACCACATCAGTAGTCAGCCAACAGGACAGGGGGCCACCAAACTTCATGAAGGGCCTCTACAGACTACTCCAGCCAAAAGGTTGGAAATGCTGCCAAGAATACATCAAATCTATCACCACTAGCTATGTCAGTTTCATCCAGAATATTACATTACGGTCAGTTCTGCAACCTTAGCTTCAAATCACTTAAAGATCTGGGTGTAGGATGTTTAAAAGACTGTTTAAAGCTCAGGAGTGATGACCCTTTTCCTCTGGTGCAATGTCACTCTCTATCACATGAATAAAGTTAGGTTCTGCAGCAGCTTCCTTCTCTCCTCAGGTAAGACTCAGACACATGCTTCCAGGCGTGAAGAGCAGGTTTCGAATTTATTTCCTTCACCTTGGCCTTTGTTAATGTAAACTTGCAATGTAAAATGTTTCTACAATTTAAATATGACCTATTCCTGAAAGTGAATGGGTTTCTACATCATCATTGCACTAAATTTAATCTTGTTTCTCAGAATCATTACAGAACACTAAGAACTGCTGCTGCCACCTCAGAGATTATTCAGTTTTTGAAATTAGTCAAGGCCTTCTGGGATACACTGTAACATGCGTGAAGGCAAAGTTAGAGTTAACAACAGGGAATGGTGGGAAAAAATAACCTAACCATACATTTTTTCCAGGGAGAAAAAAATTAAGGAGCTGATTACAGACAGCAAGAACAGTAAAATTTAAAAAAAAAAAAAATGGTCTGGAGAATGAATCAGATTATATTAATTAAAAGATTAAAACTATTGTTTTCTGAATGAAGCTGTCAGCCAGACTATCAAGCAGATTCCATCTTCCCCTACACTTTCTATATCAGAAGTGAAAGTTTTAAGGTCCAATTGGTAAGGAACAGCTGAAAAAAACTGAGGAAAATTAGCTGTTTCCTAGATTACCACAACAGCTTCTCTTACTTTGTTAAAATGTTATAAACCAATAGCAATATACAGTATTCATCACAGACACATTTGAACATAAGACTAACTCTTGGTTTTCCTATGTGATGAACTAGACTACACATAATTTTCTAGAGCTGCAACTTGCATGGCTGTGGGATTAAACCTCTTCTCCATATGCTTCTGAGCAGCACTGAACTACAGTACTCTGAGCAGGAAAGTAAATAAGGACAGGTCCCACCAGGCTGGATGGGGCCCCGGGCAGGCTGCTCTAGTGGTTGGCAACCCTGCCCACAGCAGGGGGGTTGAAACTAGATGATCTTTAAGGTCTTTTTCAACCCAGGCCATTCTATGATTCTATGATTCTATGATTCTATGATTCTATGATTTAATATTATGGATGATAAGAATAATAAAAAAAATATATATAACAGAGTTAATTATTGCATGAGCTTCTTCTGTTGCTACAGGAACTGTAGGTGCCAGAATAATTCCTCATTTGCTGTACAGGGAACATCACGGGAACCTGCACAATCTCTAATGCCAGAGTTGTCTTTGTAATGCATCCTGTGGGCACATGCATTTTGCTGATCTCCCTCATGGAAGGTAGTATGTGTTTGCTCACTCCTTTTTAAAATTGCTTTCCAAAATTAAAATAAAGCAATCGGGGGGGTACAAACCAGTACAACCATCTTAAAGGCCCAGAATGAAAAAGAAATCAGTTCTGTAACACATGCCCTTCATTTCCATACCTTCATGAGAGAGCTTTCCCCCTGGCTTTTACTCAGCGACTGGAGGGTTTCTCTTCATGGCATGGACATACCTCCATGTCAGAGCAAGGCAGCCGGTTCCTGATGCCGTACCTCAGTTGGCCTCGACATACATGGCTCACATCTGCCAGACCAGACTCTGTACCTCTATCTATTTGCAACGGGTCCCCATGGTGGTCTCCTGGGGCAGCTTCTAGGAGCAGCCCTTGATTTTGTAATTACACACGGTTGCAACATAATCACAGAATGGTTTGAGTTGGAAGGGGCCCTAGAGATCATCTAGTTCCACCCCCCCTGCCATGGGCAGGGACACCCTCCACTAGCCCAGGTTGCTCAAAGCCTCAGCCAGTCTGGCCAAGCCCCAGCCAGTCTGGCCTTGAACCCCTCCAGGGATGGGGCATCCACAGCTTCCCTGGGCAGCCTGTGCCAGTGCCTCACCACAGTAAAGAATTTCTTCCTGATATGTAGACTAAATTGTCTCTCTTCCAGTTTAAATTGATTACCCCTTGTCCTGTCACTACATGCCCTTGTAAAAAGTCCCTCCCCAGCT
>NW_010107873.1:122992-128904 GCF_000699245.1 Pterocles gutturalis
GTAGGGAAAAAAATCTACTGGACAAAACCCTACTCTTAGATTAGCTGAGACCCATAATAACAACTGCTTTCCTGCAGGTATGGTGCAGGAAAAGGTTTGCATGAAGTTCTTTCATATCCCCTCACAGTAGAGTGGATGTGAGTTAAATAGGAGAATTTAACTCACCAAGGTGAACTTCTGGTGAACTACTACTTCTATTTTTCCACTGTTTAATTCTTTTAATAATTTCATCTTAGTTTGTTGTGGAAGAAAAATTATTCATGCTTTAAACATACAAATATGATGTCAAACAGCACAATGAATTTGTAATCAACATTTAACCACAAATGGCTCACTAATGTATAAACTATTACCTCATTATTTTATACATATGTCTAAGGGTGTGTGTTTGTGTACACCTACACAAATATATTCCAAATATAATCACCAACAAATCTTGATTACAAACCAAAGGAAAACCATTAAAAGTCTAACAACTATTATCACATAAATTTTAGAAAAAGTACATATAATAGGCCAGCATGCCAAATAGCTGTCTTAACATTTTATATTTGGCACTTGGGTGATGAGTACCTTGTACTTAATAGTTGACGATGTCACCTAAACAGAATGCTCTACAGATATTTTAAGATGTGTAAAATTCAACATACCCTTTTTAACTTACAGCTTTTTTTCAAGCTATGTGACAAATGGCTATACAATTTTAATAAAATAGATAACTTGCATCTAATTTGCAGATTCATCATGCACAGAGTTCTTTGGAAAATTCTTATGCACTGCTTTTACCTTCACACAGAATATGTGAACATGTACATTTTAACCACCAACAGAAGTGGTTTTCATCCTTCCCAGAAGAGTTTAAAACTCAGAATTCAGGACTTGAGTTTTACATCCTTCCTTCGCAAAATCCAATGTTCCCTTCCATTTACTAGGTCTTAATTTAAATACTCAAAAATACATCCATTAAAAATCCTATGTAGAAAAGTAGCAACCTATATCTGCACATAGTCTATAGGATCAATTAAAGTAAAAGCCAAAGTAGAATCTTCAGTCTGCACATTTTGGTAAGTCTTTCAGTGTTAGACTTTTCTGTGAGAGAGAAGAGGTTCCTACTGGGATGTTATTTAATATGGCATACAGATTCTATGCAGCTGCTCCTTTTATATCCACAGAAAAACAGACTGGAGATGTCTTACTATTACTTTTGAAAGCTCCTACTTTGAACAAGCTACTTGCAATACAGAAAATAGCTTACTGATTCTTTAATGAGTGGGCTACATAGCACAATATTTGATCTTGTATGCAAGATATTTCTTGTAGTGGAAAGGTGTTCTACAAGAGAGTACACAAAATTAAATAAACTAGTAACAGGAAAAATCAACAGCACACAGACGCAAAGAGTAAATATGAAAAAATAAATAAATGCATAACACCATTCCTGGGATATCTGTGAGAAGCATTACCTGTGCTACTGCATTAATTACATTAGTCATTAGGTTAAAAGGTTTTTTAGAACAAGGGATTTTTTTAATACAGTGATAGTCTCTGAATTAAACCAGCCAAAAGTCAAACTACTTCACATGGAACAGCAAACCATAGGCTGACCGATAGCAGCAAATCTTGTTTTCCAAAGCAAAAAAGTTTTAATTGTATATATTTAAGATGTTCTTAGCTATCATAATTGTCCAGACATCAAAGGTAACAAATTTTATTACTACATTGTATTTTGAAGCCTTACATTCTTAATTTTACCAATCCAATACTGAATTTGACCCTGATAGTTAGAAGCCGAGTATTGCCATGAGTATCCAGTGTCCCTACTAATCACTCGCTTGACAGTTGACCAAAATTCTTCTAGGGAAACCCAAACCCTTCCAGTTTTAAATAACAAATTTTAGCTAGCATCCTTCCTGACCAAGGGTGTAAAGAATCTTGTTAAATAGCTATTTTAATCAGATAAAAATGTGGAAATACTGACACTGTTTCCTCTCTTAAAAAACCACTGCTGCCAGCAAAAACTGGCTGTGACCTGGAGAAGAACTAGAAAACCCTCCTCTTGCAACACAAGAAAAACATACTGTTAATTCTCAGTACTCCTATGCATTTATAATACATCAAATGTCATTGAAAACGGCCAACCACTACGCTAATGTACCTCCTTCCGAAGAGACTGAAGGTTTTATTTCCACTTTTCTATCACACCAAAGCTCATGGAGAGTGCTACATGCTTCAGTGCTGGCTACACATTAGTCCTGTGGCAACTTTACTGAAATTACACATTGGAGAGGCTCATACAGCCTGGAGATAGATTAAAGATGTAACGATTAACGGATATTTATTTTTAAAATCCTGGGTTGGAGTGCCTGAATTTTGACAGAAAACAGATTTGTATCTAACACAATGGAAGACTTACTATTTAAATATTTAAACTGTAGTTGGGACTGGGCTTTTTACCTGCAAACCATTCCATAACCTAGATTTGTTTTATGAGATCATGGGATGTTCACTGGCATATCAGGTACAAAAGAGAGAGGCCAAATTGTTGGGTGAGGTCTTACTTCTCGAGGATCGTTCTGATTTCTCCAGGGGTTTTGTGCATATAGCTAAATTTGGGGTGGTTTTTTCTGAGTCCACTGCTCCATTTCAGTGTGTGCAAATATATCATCTGTCCTATGCTTTTGTTCCATAGAGAAGTGACATGGGGATAGCATGTGTTTATAGATATTCTCAGAGTAAAAGTTGTTTGGAGGGAAGTATTCAGCTTTTCAAGCAAGTTGTATGTAAGTGCGTGTTACCTGTTATTAGGTACAAACCCCAACAATAGCAGCATACAATTCTTGCTCAATTACGTGAGATATCAGGTGTCATTCAATGGACAAGATCCAACGTATGACATGACAAGTTGGGATATTCTACTGAAAAGCTGGTATAACAATTCAGTTTCGGCTCAGGGGTGACGAAGGTACTTTATAAGGCTTTTGTGCAGGGAAAAAAAATGAGCTACTAAATGATGGTAAGAAACCCTTCTTCAAACACGAAAACATGGTGTTGGGTACTGAGGACCCTGGCTAATAGATACCATACTCCTGCTGTCTTTGTAGTAAGATCATGTGAATCCTTCAGTGTTTTGTGACTATTTTACCTTTCATAAGACTTTAAAATGAAATGTGGTTTCAAAAAGTTAAACACTCCACCGAGGGTTTACATTCTGTATACATCCAAAACAGCTGTCCTATACATTCCCTCATTAAGCACACAGGGAATACCAATATTAAATTCAAAACAGACACGTTCTGTTTCTCTTTCAACAGTGTGAATTTCAAAAGAATAAACATTGCCTATTTTTAATTAAACAATATAGACACTTATGTTATTTAAATCCATTTTCAAAACACACAGGCTGAGCACTGAACTGCATAGCTGAGTCAGGCACCAATACAGAAGTCAGTAAAAATTACAGCTGTCCACTGCAGCTGTGGTATCCATTATGTTGGGATTTAACAATAGACAACAATAGAAATCCCATTGCAGGCCAGAAAGCTAGGGAGAAGAATGGACTATAGATCAAGCGAGCAACATTGCTGTTGCACTTTTAAATTACATCTCACCATTAAAGATGTCTAAGTAATGGATAAGCAAATTGTGGCAACATTATAACAAAATTCTTAAAATGGATCACTGAATGTCATTACATTTTTTAAGAATACAGCTAAGATCTGAACTTCACATTCATGTGACTTTTTGAACAACTCTAATTTTAATGTGGAGCTGCTGGAGTGGTTTTTCGTTCTGGAAAGGTTAAATAGCTGAAACTCATCATTTGAGATGCACAGTACCAATAGGTGTCCTAACAACAGTTGGACTTGCGTCTTGTTGCATGAAACCAGGGAGGCTGGTGGATATATTCTGTCCTGTGTGTCACACACCAGGCAGAGAAGTGAGGAACAAGACTATGTCCTTCACAGATGCAGCAAGGAATCTTTTCAAGTTTTGTGTGAAGTCACATGCATATGCCCAAAGATATAATCTACAATAGAAAAACTCCTAAAGAAAGGTGACACATAGATGAAAAGTTACATGCCTGCAGTCTAACTTTACCTTAGGTGGTTATTCTTGTGAATGAGTATATGCTCAACTTAAAAACTATACTAGTGACACAATTTTTGCCAATAGGTGGAACACATTCTAAAATAACTCGCCTTAACTTGTCAGTAGTGAATTAATATGCAACCCAGGGTGCTGACTTGAATTTTAAACTCCCTAAGAGGCAGCAGTTGTTCACTTGGTGCAGCCAGAGAGGTACTGATAATTTTAGGGGCTTAATCTGACCCTTTGGTTCCCCAAATCCTGTTGGAGATTCTTCCATTCCCACTCCACAAACAAAATCGACCTCCAAGTGAAAAAAGCAACCAGCCCTCGTGAAGTTTCTCTTTGCCCCATTACTTCTTATCATGGAGTATATTCCCAATGGCTTTACCTGTAGGCAACCTTCTGCCCACACCCTAAGGAGACTCTGGAAAATCTAATACTATAGTTTTCCATTTCAGAAAACGCTTTTTGGAATTGAGAAGGCAGCAGTTATTACAGAAGGCAGATCAATTTTTGGAATGCATTCAAATATACATTGAAAGTCACTACTGTTAAGTTTTGATTACTTTCTTTGGTATTTAGTGGTAATACATAAATCTTTGCAGTGGAAGTCAACTCGTTCAGTAAGCTTCTTCATGCCCTACTAAACGAGCTGACTTCTGCTTCCAAGATTTGTTCTTGTGTAGAGGGGCAACCGATACCCTTATGGGTTAGTTCTCTGGTTCAGCTGCAGTGCCTGTCGCTGGGCTTGGAGTAGTGCAGTGCCTGTCATTTTGTCATCAGATCTGGACACCTTCTCTTCCCCTTGAGGGTACTGAATAGTGCTGAACAGGGCTTGGTATGCATCTGGAAGGCCCCAGCACGTTGCAGTGATTTGTGTCTCTCTGGAATTGCCAGGGTGACAGCACATGTTTTCCAAATATCTTACTAGTTCTTCAGGATACTGCACTTTTTCAGGGGTGAAGTTCCAAAACAATGGAGGTGCCCACCACCCCAGGTACTTGCCCATATTATCCCACATACCATGCCACTATAACTACCTAGACTCAGAGTAGACCTCTAGGTGGTATTTTTAAATAGTTGTTTAACCTTAAACAAGACCTGAAACACACTCAGGAGACACAGCAATAGGAACATGATGGTTTGGACATCCCAAGGATATTCAAAATTCTTGAGAGCTATTGTAACTAGCCTGGAGGGGAAGGGGAAGATGAGGGAGCAGGTAAAAGTGTCCCTCCTTGTCTAACCCATAGGTTGGCTCTCCAAGGAGAAAAGGTAGAGAGTGTAAAAACCTATGAATAATTTCCAAGAGATGGTTCCTGAAGTGCAGAGATGACACCAATACTGAATACAAATACCAGATTAGTCTCACAACTTGTAATTTTATCATATCATAAACCAGTACAGCAAAATGATAACCTTAATCCAGCCCCCGGAGGTGATAAACAGCAAAACAGGGAACACATACAGCAAGTAAGGCATTGCATAACATGACTCTGAGAACAAGCACAACAACTCTGAGAGGAAATAAATCAGCATTGTGAACAGAAACTATTAAACTAATATATTGAGTCCTTATAACAAATTTATTTTAACATGCTCTGGTCAGATCTGTCATTACCTCAACCCTTCAAGCCCCACGTTGGGTGACAAAAAGGACTATAATGGTTTAACCCCAGCTGGCAAAGCACAACACAGCCGCTCGCTCACTCCCCCCCAGTGGGATGGGGAGGAGAAAAGGAAGAACAAAAGTGAGAAAACTCGTGGGCTGAAGTGAAGACAGTTTAACAGGTGAGCAAAGGAAGAAATAATAATAATAATAA
>NW_010107874.1:0-24598 GCF_000699245.1 Pterocles gutturalis
ACTGGCTCCATCTCAGCCAGACCCAATACTATCTCTCCACCCCTTATTCCATTTGCGTCATGCTCAGATCCCACATAATTCAATACATCTATTGACGACACTTACAACTTAACTACATATTTCAAGCATCTCTATACCAAACATAAGGATTTAACTTCCATCCCCTGTCCATTAACAGATGGATATTATTCCATTTTATGGGCTTCTTCCACTCCTCCAGATGTTCTCAAACAGGCCATGACTTGGTCCCATTTGCCAAGGTGAGTGTTCAGGACAGGAGAAGCAGCATGTTTGCTTGTTGGGCACCAGCACCGGCTTAGTTGGGGGTCACTGTTGCACTCTTCTGGTTCCTGTGAAACTTACTCTTCATTGGTTCAGGTTGTTCCTGACATATCATTTTCTACAACATACAACTCACATCACAGATTTTTTTTTCCCCCAAGGTTAAATCTCCTTGAGGTACACACCAGGTCTCGCCATCCTCCTGCATTACCGACCAGGTACACCCAGGTCCTTGAGCAAAGACAATCCCACAAATGTGTTTTCCTTTTCCATAGGAGCAGCAACCCACACCGCCTTCCCCAGCCATTTCCCTGTGTGCACTGTGAGGACCTTATCTCCTCCCACAGTATGCAAGGGTTTTGTTTGGGCAGGACCAGGATGGTTAGCAGACCCTCTGGTGTTAACCAGCCAAGTGGCTTCTGCTAAATTTGTGTCCCAGTGCTTCCATGCCCCACTGCCCAACACTCTCAACATAGTTCTTAACAGTCTATTATATCTCTCAATCTTCCCAGAAGCTTGTGGGTAATAGGGGATGTGATACACCCACTCAATGCTGTGCTTCTTTGCCCAGGAGTTTATAAAGTTATTTCAAAAATGGGTCCAATTGTCCAATTAAATTCTTTCTGGAGTACTATGTTGCCATAAAATTTGCCTTTCAAGGCCTAAGATGGTGTTACGGGCAGTGGCATGGTTTACAGGGTATGTCTCTAGCCAACCGGGAGTTGCTTCCACCATGGTGAGGATGTAGCTCTTGCCCTGGCGTGTTTGTGGCAGTGGTCCAACATAGTCAATTTGCCAGGCCTCACCATATTGGAAACCCAACCACCACCCTCTATTCCAGGGAGAATTTACTTGTGTGGCTCGCTTGATTGCAGCACATATTTCACATTCATGAGTGACCTGTGTGATGGCCTCCATGGTCGGGTCCACCCCTTGATCACGAGCCCATCTATATGTTGCATCTCTCCCGAGATGACCTGTTGTTTCATTAGCCCATCGAGCTATAAACAGCTCACCTTTATGCTCCCAGTCCAGGTCCACCTTAGCTACTTCGATTTTGGCAGCCTTGTCCATGTGTTCATTGTTTTGATGTTCTTCAGTGGCACAGCTTCTGGGTATGTGAGCATCTACATGGTGTACCTTTAGGGCTATATTTTCTACCCGGACAGCGATGTCCTGCCACAATGCAGCAGCCCAGATGGGTTTGCCCCTGTGCTGCCAATTGTTCTTCCACTGCTGGAGCCACCCCCATAGGGCATTAGCCGCCATCCAGGAGTCAGTGTAGAGGTGAGTACTGGCCATTTTTCTCATTCAGCAATCTTTAAGGCTAATTGGATTGCTTTCACTTCTGCAACTGACTTGATTCACCTTGTCCCTCAGCAGCTTCAACGACTTGTCGTGTGGGACTCCACACAGCAGCTTTCCATTTTCGATGGTTTCCTACCACACGACAGGATCCGTCAGTAAATAAAGCATAACGCCTTTCATCTTCTGACAGGTCATTATATGGTGGTGCCTCTTGGGCATGAGCCACCTCCTTGGGCAATGCTCCAAAATCTCTGCCTTCTGGCCAGTCCATGATCTCTTCCAGGATACCTGGACAGTTGAGTTTTCCCAGTCAGGCTCACTGAGTGATCAATGCTATCCACTTCATGTAGCGCTGGTTGCATGATGTGTAGATGGGATATTTCCTTTGAACATCCAGTGCAACACAGGTAATGGCAGTGCTAAGAGGAGACATGCTTCTGTACCAACAACTTCTGAAGTGGCTCGAACCCCCTCATAGGCTGCTAGTATCTCTTTTTTCAGTTGGGGTGTAGTAGGCTTCTGATCCTCGATACCCCTGGCTCCAAAACCCTAACAGTCGACCTTGGGATAGGGGATACTAACTGCATCTCAGCCAGACCCAATACACCATGGTATGAGAAAGCTAGTTGTCCTGGGCCAAAACCAGACCAAGGACAAACTCAGCAGTACAAGTGCTCAGGTTTGATTCCTGGGGCTGTTTTATTCCACAGTATGGTAACAGCTGTTATTGCTATCCTCTATCCCTTGTCAGCACATGATTGTCTTTCTGCATCCAAGAGATTTTTTTTTATACCTGCACCTATACCATAATAGCTATAGTACTGTGCTGGGGATGCTATGCTTCTGCATATGCTGAAAATATTTGCTCTGCCTTGTACAGGTATGGTCCAGTTGTGTGCTATCATTTGTATATGTAGAATGTTCTATGTATACTGAATAACTAATTTCTTCTCTAACTCTCAGATTAACTGAGCCAATACGCTTGCAAGGTTTTGCTGATTGGAGACAGATCATAATGTAAGAAGTGTTCGTACTTTTATTTGATATTGGACACAAAGGACAGAAGGAAAATCCCTTCTGTTTGCAGTGACAGACAAACTAGTGTTAATTTACCACATCATCTCATAACCTCAGAAAAGTTTGTTGTGATTCAGTTTGCAGAGACTCATTTATTCAAATCAGCTTTGCAAACCCAGATATTATGCACAGTGCTTTTTTTTTTTTCTGAACTAATAATGTATTTTAATTAGTAGGCAATGTTTTCCAGCATAGAACTCGCAGAGTCTGCACAACTCAGCTTCTTATGCCGTCAGTAACTTGGCCCTTATCAACGAGTCAATCCTTTCTTGTCTTACTGGCAGTACATGATGTGCATCGATTGTCAACAGAGATCTATTTAATTAGCTTACTCATATGTCTGTGTAAACAAGGCTACAGGTACCAAAACCAAGAGATAACAAAAAATTCCTAAGAACATCTTCAATTACAGTATTCTCTTTATCAAGCTCTGAATTTAAATGATCTGCTCAGGAAAACAGATGATGAGTTCATGTAACTCCAAATTAACACAATGAAAGCTTGCTGGTTATAAATGGGGTTTAGCTCTTCAGGTTTGTTTGTTGTTTTTTTTTCCTCATTCCACCCCTTACATTTGTATTGGAGAGCCCAGGATTTTAGTAAAACTAGTGCAAATTGAGCGATTATCATATTTTTCCAAATTCATGATGACATTTCTAAGATCCATACAAACTGGAGCCTATAATGAACAATAAAATACTATTAAAGTAAAAATGACAGCATTTTATACAAACTTTAAACACAGCAAAGGTTTGATCCCTCTTATACATAATATATGTTAACTACTGAAAATGTAAGGGACTGAAGAACAGACCTTAAGTGTTTAGTAACTTAGTGTTACCTGTGTAGGATAAGGTGTAATTCGAGGGGACATGAATAAAGACAAATGTTGACATAAAGTCACAACAAAGATCTCACAAACCAAAAGATGCACTAAAACAGGCATCGTCAGTCACATTTTTTTTAACAGTCTCGTATCTGGAATCAAATGCCAGTGTAAAGTAAAATAACTTTTTTAGCAAAGCTATGCTGAATGCTGTCAAGTTCTCAGCTGAAAGCAGACGTTGGAACAGTGTATAATGTGCTAGCTGAAGGCCTGATTGAAACATCTTGGTAGAGCAGAGAATTATTTCATAACAAAATGCCAGGAATTGCTTGGATTCTTTAATTTTTTTCTTCCTTATTAAATAGGTAAATTTTAGCTTTATTTTTGGGACCAGGGAAGGGAGAGGAATAAGAATAAGGGAAAAATATTTATGGATCAAATAATAAGAAAGGAAGAAATATTTACCTTAAGAGAACAGATGAATTAGCCTCACATCCTTCCTCTTTTTCTGGAAAAGGTAAAGCCAAAGGCAATGATGTTGGGAAATGTAATGGGTTAAGTTCTGTTGTATCCTCAATGATGTGGTAAAATGAGTATGTAATGCTTATTTATCGAGTATTTTCTAGCTCAAAACAGTCTGCCTATCCTAGCCTCTCATGCATTCAGTACCTAGTCAGTACCTTGTCCTTTATCAAAGAATCAATCTTCTTGTGTTTTATTGGCACTACATGGTGTGCATTGATTGTAGACGGTGTTCTGTTTAATTAGGTTACTCATGTGTCTGTGTAAACTGCTGCCAAACTACCCACCTACCAAAAAAAAAAAAAAAAAAAAAAAAAACAGAGAAAAACCCACCAAACTAACGGCTCTTCTTTAGTTTTCTTATTGTTTACCAATTAACTTGTCAGCATCCATTGAATTTGAACATTAACACCAGAGCTGAACCTGGACAGTAAGGGCATACCTCCTCATACCCCTGTTGGGAGAGCAGGGAGCTCTTTGCTTGAGAATGTCAAGAAATGCCAAAGTACAAATGCAATGAAAGAAATACAAATGCTTGGAAACAGACTCATTAGTGACTACTGAAGTTGACTCAAACTCTGGCCTAGGAAGCCCATGAATCACAGTCCATTTAAGGTGGGTGGGTATAAGTTTCCCTGTTTCTCACACAGTTCTCTTGGTTGAACTAAATGAGCGAATAAAAATGAAGCAAACTTACTAACTTTGCATCCAGCGTATTTCTGATCAATTGCCTTTCCTATTTTTAACTACAGAATCCCCTTCACCTGCAGATGAGTGTAGAAAACTCACTGAGTTCTGATGCTGACGTCACTTTTTCAATCCTTGCAATGAACAACTGGTATAATTTCAGCCTGATGCTATGCCAGGAGGAGTGGAACATCACAGATTTTCTCTTCCTCACACAACAGAGCTCCAAGTTCCACCTGGGATCCATTATAAACATCACAGCAAACCTCACTTCAGCTAGTGACCTTCTGAATTACTTACAGTTTTACCTGGAGAGTATCAAAGACTCAATGTCTACGATGGTGATGTTTGGATGTGACATGGAAAAAACACGGAGGATTTTTGAAATAACCACACAGTTTGGTGTGATGCCTCCAGAACTTCACTGGGTTATTGGGGATTCACAGAACGTGGAAGAACTGAGGACAGAAGGTTTGCCGCTTGGTCTCATCGCTCATGGCAAGACAACACAGTCAGTCTTTGAGCATTACGTACAAGATGCAATGGAGCTGGTAGCAAGAGCTGTAGCAGCAGCCACCATGGTTCAGCCTGAACTAGCTCTTATTCCAAGTACAATGAATTGCATGGACACAGATGAAAGGAATATCACTTCAGGGCAGTATTTGTCAAAGTGAGTTTTCCCTTTTTTCTTTTTTTTGTAGCTAATGTTTGTGGAATACAAGAAAGATAAATTTCCTCACCACCACTCCCAGCAGCTTAGATATCATGTTGTTAACCCTCTGTAATACAATTGTTTCAGTATTTCCTCCTGCTTCATTACTTCTAGGCAGATAATAACTTCAACTTAGCCACAGAGGGAGATTAAGCCAGTTGTAGAAGATGACACTGTTCCACAGAAGTTCTCTGTGGATCTCTGAAGGTCTCTGATCACATAGTAAACATAGGCTAGGTTACAGACTATGCTCTGAAAGTATATTGTAGTTCTGCTTATGCATGTAAGATGGAAAGGTCAGGGCTAGTGTGAAATTCTCTGAGGTTCTGAGATATCTGAGAAAATACAAAACACAATAAGAATGTTTGTGCTACTAAAGCAATCAGAGAGTATAAAAGCAGTTGTGTAGCCCCTGCTAGTATGCTTCCATGGAAAAGAAACAAAAAACGATGCACCTGGACCACTTGAGAGGACCACTGCTGCTGGTGAGACAGCTCAAAACTACAAAGTCTTCTCTCTGTTTGGTGCAGGAGGCTCCTTTTTCAGCTTCCGCTAAAACTATTTTTGTAGACCACTGCACATCACTGTGCTGAAGTTATTCCCAAAACCGCTTGGGGACTCACATCTAGAAATATCCTGGGTTTTAACATATGAGAGGAAGAATTACATGGTTCCTTTTGAAAACAAACAAAAAGGTCCTTGCTAAGTATGCAAATTCATCAGTTGGTTTACCTTCAGTGACTGTTGCATATTTTCCTCCATTACATCTGGTTTTCAGCCTACGTATTTTGTTGGACGGAGTTAGGATAAAAGTTCTTGAAGCTTTTTGTATGTTTGTGACTTTTTTAAAAATTATATCTGAGATGTGTCTTCACAATATTGTAATGTAGTAACAGCACTGCTCAGAACACAACCATCTGAGACCCAAACAGTTCCTTAGTCAGCACTCGTCTATAATTTAGGGGTCAAAAAACCTGTGTTTCCAAAGAGTGAAACAAGGCTTGGGAATAAGTACTTCACTGGCTTGCAATATACCCTCTGACTTATGATATTAATTTTGTCTCCTTGTTCTGGGTATTTTAACTAGATCATACCTCTAAGTCCCTGAAAAGTAAAACTCATCAGGAGGTTTGTTAAGGTAACAGTAGTTTTAAGAAAGTTAAGGAAGGGACAAACAAAAAGGAAAACAAAATTAAAGCTCTTAAATATATTCCTGCAAAATATTTCTTCATCATTGCTTTCTACAGAAAACTGTTAGCTCCCTCATGAACAGTGACTGCTCTAGCTTTTGTTATATTTTGGGAGACAATATGCAGTTTCACATTTATGACATTTCTTCTCCCTTCATCACAGTAAAGGTGTTGTGGAAGAGAAAGAAGGATCATACGCTTCACCTTTTTTTCCCTAGGCATCTGCTTGTGGACCGTACTAAAGAAAAAATAACAGGTTACATAAACCCTTGTCCTGAATCACTGTAGCTGTTTTTGTAGTGTCTGTGTGAGACAGATACCTGATGGCCAGTACTGATGTATTTGAGTTAGAAGCATAACTATTAACTCTCAGTGGTACCAATTTTGCAAGCGTGAAGCACCGATGAGCAGCTTAACTGAGACCAACCTTGTCCATTGCTTTTAGGGAAGTGGTGTGCCTCCAAAGATGAAACTTTTACCTGGTTTTTAATTGGAGGTTTACTCATGTGGGTGTTTTTTCTGTCTCAGTGAACCCATCTGTCTTGATAGGTAGCCTTGGAGCTGCAGTGGGCAGGGATGGAGAAGGCACAGTGTCACAGACCTTCGCCTCCCTTAGCTGCAGTGTGTAGTTAAACAGCAATCCTACAAGCTGCCGCAGCTGACCCCTGGGCTTCCGTGGCCAGCACTGCACTCATACGTTGGCTGTACAGATATTTAAATACCACCCAGGAGCAGAATAATGACTGTGAACAAGACAAAGATCTGGTCCATGGCAAAGCATGCTTTTATCTAGATAGATATGGATTTGAATATGGACATAGATGTATAAACCCTTGACGATGATACTGTTTTATGTCTCCATCCCTCATTCCTCTTCAGTAAGATCGATTCCCTGATCTATTCGCCTGCTCATGGGAGCATTCTTGTTGATAGAATAAGGCATTAAAATTTCAAAGCCTCATCTTGTCTTATAGCTTTAATTAGTCTTACAGCTTTAACTCTGCTACTTGGGTAATTTCAGCAGACTGCTATTTGCTTGCCAACTCTAGTTCTTGCCTCCAGTACACTTTCCAAGAAAGATGTGAAATGATCAAACCATCAAACTTGAAAGAAAAATTAAATAATTTAATTAAATAATTCTTAAAAGTGCTACAAAGATATCTCTGCTGGAGTATCGTGGTAGTGCTAAAGCTCTAATTGGCAGTTCTCCACAACAAAGCACATGAAAACAAAGCTGAAATGAGCAAATGACACACTTTGGACTCATCAGTCAAACTGAAGTGACACTAGTAAAGCTTTCATACAGCTATCACAGTCTATTGGTGTGATCATCAGCTCACGCATATTGACATAGCATCAAGGAATTTCATTCAGCTTTCAGACTTGCACGTTTTGAAATTAGTACACATTGTCTTCCCATACAAATCTGTCAGTGGCCCTACTGAAAAGATACTGCTCAGAGAGTGCCAATGTGTCTATGCAATACTCAGCACTTGAAATTCACAGAGATTCACACTAGGGGTTGCTGGCTTAAATAACGTAGTCAGATCCTCTTACCTGCTTCCTAAAGTTACTGTGGTAGGGAGTTTTTGTGTGAAGTCCCTGACTTGAGTTTCACTAGTGCTGCATGCAGCACATGGCAATGATTAGCAGCCATAGCCACTTACATATAAAACACAGTGTTGTTAAAATGCAGCTCCCACAGGGTTCCCCTAATTTATTTTGATGAATGCCCTGTCACTACCAAAAATATAGAACATGCAAATCAGCTGCAAAAGTAAGTCACTAACTCAATAAGGTAGTGAAGTCATACATTTAAATGCTACTAAATCTCTCAGGTAGCCGCCTCTAACACAATTCAACCACAGGACAGGTACAGAGGGCTTGATTCACCCTCATAGGCACACTTATTTCTCCAGTGGAAGTCAGAGAACACAGTGCATAAATTCCACTGTTTTCATTCTACCTGCTGAAAGTAAATCTAATGCATTCTTCCATAGCTTTACCTACTCCCAGAGCACCTGGTCTGCAGCATTCTGACATCCAAGTTGTACTGCAGTAGCAGCGTGGGGACAAATTCATCATAACTTTGCTAGCTTATTCCATCTGAGGACGTGTCTCCCTCAATTTTGGCATATTGTGAACTGTTAACAGTATTCTCCACACTTAAACAATTATTTCAAAATTTTACACAAAGACCATCCACCCATGCAGTGGTTTTACTGTTACTGTCATAGTGATGGCTTCAGTATGTAAGCCCAGCGCGGCTTGTAAGGAAGAAGTTGCTTAAGTATTTATAAAGACTGAGGACAAGAGATAAAAAAACAGATAAGTTTATGGGCACATAAACCTTTCTTTAGTGCTTAAGATTGCCTTCCCTTTGAACTTTGACTTTATAATGTTTACGTACACAAACATGCAAATACACCATCAAACATGAAACACAGGGTAGGAGGAAAGAACTAGTCAAACAGTGGCAAACACCACTGATTAATGAAGTTACACTATCATTTAGCTAACACTAGACTAAGTGGTAAAACATTTTAAAAATGAGAACCACATTTATGCATCAGTCACATTTATAAGCACTCGTGCGTTTTTAGGTGTAATTTTCAGGCCCAAGTTAACACATGTACAGATCATTTGCTTTTGGCAGTATTGGTGCTATCGTTTTTCTTCAGACTCAACCTAGTCAGAATAGACTGCATAAGAAAAATTTTGAAGCCGTATCAGAGAAGGCTGTCACACACAGAACCACACTCAAAACTATATTATTACTTTTTGTATATATATTGCTTTCCTAACTTGACCCTTTGCTGAGGATAAAAACTGTTATGATATTGAGACACACAGAGTCCAGGGTTTTAACTGCTGAAACTCAATGAAAAATCATCATAAATCATCAAAACAAAGGGTAGAGACAAGGCAGAAGTATGCATGCACACACACTTGCTGTGGATTTATCCTTTTCAAATAAATTTAAGGTTGTTTTTTATCCATTCTAACTATTGATAAACAATTAACACTACTTAAAGTTTGTCTTGCTTACTGAGGCTGGAATGCCAGCGATAGCCTTACAATACTTGCTTTCATCCAATTCCCAGAACTAATGTGAGGTGTTATCTTCTGCTACAACAGCTAAATAGTCCATCTTCTGAATGCCTCTTACTGAAAAATACCTTACACCATATTAGCAGCAATTTAACTCAGTTGTTTTTAATGGAATCACCGTACTAAGACTTACCCAGTCGTAGTAGGGTTCCTCTACAGCCCCTGCAAAATGCATAGCAGGTTTCTTACTAACAGAGTTCGGCTGGACATGGTGTTTACACTAAAAAGTATTTTCTCCTTACAACGCTTCATTCCTATTCAGTTCCCTGTTCCTTTATCCATGTAATTTTAACCTCTTAGATAATGACTTTGATAATGACATAGCAGAAGCTGAATTCAACATACAGGAGGGACAACTACTTGCAAATATTGCCACTCAATACAAAGAAAATACTTAACTTTATTGTGAATATCTGGAATAGTGAAAGCCCAAAAATCTCAGTGCAAAATATGCAGTACAAAACTGGCACACTTAATGAGATCTGCTACAGTGTCAAGATTGCAATTTTAAGTACATTACTTTTGCAGATATTTTAAGAAACATTTTTCTTAATTAAGAATTAAAACTGACAGTCCTAGGGCAACCATCTTTCACTTGAGTACCTTTCTTCATTATGAAGTGACTAACAGTGATTTACCAATGCCAAATTTGCATTTTGAATCCAGATTGGTTCACTTCAGAGTGCTTGAAAGCTGTTGACAGCACTTCAGTAGCCTCTCTCTTATGTAAGGTTTACTGAGATTACAGGTTTTTTTCTTGGAAGGACATTTCATACATAATTTCCACTCTTCCATTTTCATACATGTTTTTATCTAGGAAACTGACTACAGATCTGGTGAGTTCAGCTTACAACTAACCTATGTTTCATTAATTAATGAGGCAAAGGTAACTGAAAAAATTGGTGTTCTCTGACTCATTTTTTTCTAATGAGTAAAAAGAATATATTTCCTGAAGTTTTCGTTTATGTTAGATAAGATATGTAGGAGAGCATTCCCAAGTACTTTAGTCATAAATTAAGTGGCTTGTTCATCGTGCCATAGGAAAGCTATTAATCACACAGGTGTTCAACAACAATCTGTTCTCTCAAACATAAATTCATGGTGTCTGCATATGCTTAAGCATGATTACTTCAGCTGTCTGCTTCTGATTACTCTGCTTTCTCCCTCCAACAGTTTTTTAGCTAACACAACTTTTGATGGTCTCAGTGGCCACATTAAGGTGAAAGGCTCCTCTGTTGTCAGCTCAGAAAACAACTTCTTCATCTGGAATCTGCAGCATGACCCTGTCGGGAACCCAATGTGGACTCGTCTGGGGAGCTGGCAAGATGGAAAGATAATCATGGACTATGGGATATGGCCAGAACAGGCCCAGAGACATAAAAATCACATGCAACACCCCACCCGGCTGCACCTCAGAGTGGTAACGCTCATTGAGCATCCATTTGTCTTTACAAGAGATGTAGATGATGAAGGTCTTTGCCCAGCAGGGCAGCTGTGCCTGGATCCTTTGACCAATGATTCAGCTGTGCTGGATAACCTGTTTGAAACCCTTCAGGGAGGGAATGACACTGTTCCCATTGAGCTGAAGAAATGCTGCTATGGCTACTGCATTGACCTGCTGGAGAAACTAGCTGAGGATATGAATTTTGATTTTGACTTGTACATTGTTGGTGATGGAAAATATGGAGCCTGGAAGAATGGCCACTGGACAGGACTGGTGGGAGACCTTCTTGCTGGCACAGCTCACATGGCAGTGACGTCATTTAGCATTAACACTGCCCGCAGCCAAGTGATTGATTTCACCAGCCCTTTCTTTTCAACCAGCTTGGGCATCTTGGTGAGAACCAGAGACACAGCAGCTCCTATTGGAGCCTTTATGTGGCCACTTCACTGGACTATGTGGCTGGGGATATTTGTCTCTCTGCACATCACAGCTATATTCCTCACCTTATATGAGTGGAAAAGTCCTTTTGGGATGACCCCCAAAGGAAGGAACCGAAATAAAGTCTTCTCTTTCTCTTCTGCCCTGAATGTCTGCTATGCGATCTTGTTTGGAAGAACAGCTGCCATCAAACCCCCAAAGTGCTGGACAGGGAGGTTTTTAATGAATCTCTGGGCTATTTTCTGTCTATTTTGTTTGTCCACATACACAGCCAACCTAGCTGCTGTCATGGTAGGAGAGAAGATCTATGAAGAGCTTTCTGGAATACATGACCCAAAGGTAAAGCATGTCTGTTGTTATTAACTCAGACTTTTTTCTTCCCAGTCAGAATTCACTGCTGCGTAATTTTGGGGTTGGGATGGGTTGCTCCCAGCCAAGGGTTAACTTTCTTGTGAAGAAAGTTAACTCTGTCTCAGCTGAACCCAGAACAGGGGTTCTAATAAAATCAGAAGGCAATCTGTGTGCAAAACAGCAGTTGCACTACAGTTAGTTACCACATGATGGCACTTCAGTGGGAAAGTCAAGTGAGAGAGGATCTTTAAACATCCATAGAAGTGTAGGGGAGTGGGTTTCAAAGATTGAGGGTGAGGAGGAGAGTGAAGGATTTTGGTGTTGCCCAGTGCAGAGAAAAAAAAGTGGCTTCTACATACAGATTAAGGGTTTCATTTCAGTTCTGAAGTCCCTTTGGCTGCATTTGTTTTGGTCTGTGCATGATTTAGGTCATCCTGAGATCAACTCAATCAAAACAACAACACAGCATGGAGACAGAACCACTGATGTACTAGGTGGGATTTTGGAAGTATTTAATGGGCCAAAATGGTGCTTACAAAGGTGTTACTGGCAAAATTCCCTATGAATGCTAAATCAAATGGAGCAGAACTGAAGTATTTTGAAAAATTCTACCTTCTGCCTCAAAAGTGTGGATTTGATTTACAGGTAGTCACACATTTGATTTCCATTGTTGTTTCTGCTGGGGAACTGTCATTGGAGGAGGTGAATTATGTTGTAGACAAGCCATCTGCAAATAGCTCAGACTTCCTAGTACTTTTTGGTAAGGCAAAGAAAAATGTAGAGGCGGGGACTCCCTCTGCCCACTCTCTCCCTTACTCCCAAGGGGGAAGATGAAGGGATCTTCAGTTGGAATTTAAGTTCAGTCATTTTATAAGACTATTCTGATTTTATTTGCCACTAAGTAATGATCATGACAACATGCCTGCAGAATGTTTTGTAGAGAGAATATATGGCTGCAAGTGATGCAAGAGCAAGCATCTCTTCACCTGACAGTCACTGTAGGGAACAGGATCGCAACAGCAAATTTCCCTTGTTTGTTTGGCACTTTCTTCAGTGAAGGTGTGATTGCATTGTCCACGGTTTTATGCTTATGACCTAATGGCTGTACGTAGCTTTGAAACCACTCATCATTAACTTATATCAGGTAACGGAATTAATGCAACATGGTGCCACTGGAAAAAGTAATTTTAAGAACTCAAGTGCTGAACATTTATTTTGCTTTCGTAAATTGTGTAAATGAAGGTTACATATGTCCTTCCAGACAGCAAAGACCAACGTCTGTCTTTTATGTTAGTAAAACCTTGCATTCAGACTAATGACCGTACAGTTTTGACTTTCTGAGTATGACTTCTGACTCACTTCCTCCAACATTGTCTCGATTGTTTCTATCAAAAATATTTTAAACTAAGATGTATACCTTTTATGGTTGGCCTGAGGCATTGTAAAATTGATTTATGAGTTAAAGCAAATTGCTACTAATAATCTGCCCTTCCTCTCCCAGAAAAAAATATAATAAATACTGCATCAGTAACTTAATCAATTTAAGCTGCAAGAGTCCAGGAATCATGTATTTGTTTTATTCAAAGCATTCTGAAGAAGCAAAAGAGGGCTTTTGGCTGAATTTCCCCAGGTCCAGGCATACCTCTGTTACAGTCATTGTTGTGTGAGCCATAACATTGGCTTGAAAATCAGGTTAGTCCTCTACTTTTTGCATGGGCATCAGCTAATCCATTAAATCAAATTGCATCAGATTACATCCTACTTTTCTACATCCTTATTGTGACCACACATAGAGTTCTTAAGATAGGTATTGGGAAATTTCTGCAATTTCACAAAAATGAAATCATTCTAAAGCTGGAAAGCTTCACTATTGAGTTACAAAATTGAGCACAGAATATTGAAGCATATTAGGTGCTGCAAACACAGGTCTTAGTTCTGAATAGAAGCACCCAAGACCCGTGGCTGGTAATCTCAGTGGTCCCGTTAAATCAGTGGTATTACTGACCTTCCCTAGACAGGCACTTCTCTGTTTCATGGACTAGATCTGAGCTTCTGAGTAGTTAACAGTTTCCAATACGGGAATAAGACAGGGTAGTGTTTATGGAAGAGGACTGATTGCTATTACGTGAGCTACAGAATGGTTTCATTTATTTCATTCACACATTTGCCTCCAAAGTCATAGTCTATAAGAGCAGTTACAAATGAGCAAAAGAGCAAATGTACTGGTTTAACCTTTTTTCCCACAAAGCCTAGGCTGTGCCCTTTCAAAGTTCTCTCTAAGAAGACTTAAAAGCTTAGGTTTAGGAAATGTTTGGGGCACAACAGATGTACAGTTACATGAACCACTTTTCAGTTAGCTACTTAAAGCATTTTTGCATGATTTAAAGATTTTGTGGGTTTTTTCCAGATCTGCTTACTTCTTTCTGGCAGAGACTAATTTCAAAAAGAAGGCAACAGGATGAAAATATTTTTCATCTTAGTGTACTTTTTAACATTCTTCTGCTCTTAGGATACATGCGCGCTTGTACTGTGCTTTTGAAATGTATTTTAAAAACACAGCCCAAAATAGAGGAGTAACCTTCTTGATGTGATGTAAGACATATAATTTTTTTCAGGCTGGCAGCCACAAACAGCGAATCCCATCCCAGACTGCAAACAGTCAGGAAAGAAGGCAAGCTGGAAAAAATTATGGTTTTTTTCCAGATTAGAAACCTGGTATATAAAGTCAGTAGGGTTAGGAATATCTATGCTATCTCTTCTGATTAAAAAAAGACAAGGTTAGATATAGCTGGAATAAATTGCATCTGCCTTTCTAGAAAAATTAATGTTACAACAGTGATGTTTAATTGACCAAGTAGTACAGTGTTTTAGCAGTTCCTCATTGCAGCTCAGCAAAAGAAACGTGGTCCTCCCATGTTGCTGAAGTCTCAAAGGTACAACATTTTCATCAGAAACCAAAAGAAAATGAGTTGCAGTGCAACCACTAATCGCAAAGTAAAGTGGAATATGGAGTTGGAGATATTTAGAGTTTCACCTTTAAATGCACTAATTATGTAGAAGTAGAAGTAAGGGAATATAGAAATATCATCACGCTGCTGAAAGGAGGAGCAGCCAGTAAGGCAAGACAAACCAGAGCAGAAGGCAAGCAGTGGGAGACAGGAGGATTAAGTTCCAGAAATGTCTTTAATATTGGAAACTTAGTATGTATTTTCCATGTAAGAATCTTAACAAGGGTGGGTCACTAAACCCAGGTGTCTGGAGTATCCATCAAAGCTGGCCACTCCCTTTGCTAGATCACATTTTGGGTGACTTTTTACAGTAGGAGCTACAACATAGCCAGTAAGTTGCAGAAATATTAAAGTAATGTCCTGCCACCTTAAAACCTTACTCTTCCAAAAGAATTGGCAATTTGGGGCCACAGCTGCTCCCCATCCCTCATTTTCTAATCTTACACATTTTAGACCATCATCTCTTGCACTGGAGACTGGCAAACACAGCTTTGGGGAAGGAAACTCATTTGAACTATTTGAGCACAAGAGGATAGCTACAGGATGAATGTGCCTTTTAGCTGGATGAAAGCTGCAGCAGTGTCCTCATTCACTCTTTTGAAGCTCTCTACAGTACATGGCAAAAAAGTTTAAAAACTTGTTTGCAGATAGAGGAGATGGTGACAGAGGAAAATACATTGTATTTGAATCATTTTATAGTGCTTTTATCCCTTCTCTCATCTGAATCTCAGAGGCTTATTTCAGTTTTTCTCCTCATGTCACATCTTCGCATGCACAAAGAAATCACAACATTCTTCTTTGTCACAGTGCTTGGCAGAGCAGGTGCGCTGTTGTGAGTTGACTTCTTTACAAGGTCAGTTATTCAGCCTACAGGCATGCAGACCAGCCGCCTGCCTTTGAGCTGGTCTGATCATTTGTCCTACCTGCCTGTAATGGCCTGGAGACAGCTGGCTTGATTCCTGACATCCCCCAAACCTGATTATCAGCTTGTTTATTGTGTAGGTCCTTAGCCCTTTGGTAATGATGTTATTCTCGGCTACAGTTGAAAAAGCGACAACCATGCTGCGGATGGAATATCACACAGAGTTATAATTTAATGATAACTAAGATTTATCAGTGATGTGAGGTAAATCAAAAGTTTTTAGCAGCACTTAATGACTGATTAATTTAAAGAATAACAAGGTGATTCAGTAGAATATATTATGATTAAAATAGTGATGTAATTACAGATTCAAGAGTGACAAGATTCACACTAACTTACTACAAGGTAAACAGAAAGAAACAGAAACAGAAACAGAAACAGAAAGAAAAACAAACAAACAATCACTGCAGAAATACTTGGTTCCAGTGAGATATAAAAGCAGGGAAGTTACTAGATAGTTGAAGGGTTCTGTCTTCCTCTATAGAGAGATAGAGGAGACTAGCCAATAGTTAAAAGTTCCTTCTTCTTTCTTGAGTTTAGAGTAAATACAATGCATTGGCATTGAGGAGGTCCCTTGATGCCTGGGTTCACCGCTTTCCCAACCTGTTCCTCACTCACCCCAGGATGGTATATGACCCAGGAGGGGAAGAACCGCACCAGGGACTGAGTGACTCAGGAGAGGGGGCACTGCACCAACAAACACACAAAGTTTTATCAATCACTGGGGCCAGCACACCTTTTCATAGTGGCAAGACTGTGTTGCGATAGGTAACTCCTTAAAACCGAGCTGGTGCTAGAGGAGCATGTAGGTACGCAGATGGGGACAGATAAGTCTAGGACAGCTGGCCACTGTTGTCTTTTTCCGGATGGACAGGAGATGATTGCATTACAGATGGACAGCAGCAAGCTGAGCACACAGCCTTGCAGACGCAGGCTGAGCAGAGAAAGGGCACATTGATAAGCAAGGGACTCTGTGTACAAAAAAGAGAATTTGCTACCATTCTGCTTCAGAAGCATGTACCTTTATGGCTGTTGTCTCTTTTAGCCAGACTTGTGACAAATCCAGGTATTTTATGTTTCAGTTTCCAGTATGGTTTCCCTCTGTGTGTGAGCAATCTAGGTCCCAGTGCCACAGACAGGGAAAAGAAGAAATTATCTGTAAGTACATGGCAGTGTCAGTGCCTTCCTTTGCCCAGTGAGCCTGCAACTAAGGCCCAGATCCAGTAAAACTCTTCATTATTAAATCAAAAAATAGCAACTTGTGTTACGGGATCTCCCTAGGGAGCGGGGTTTTTTAGCGGCAATGGGACTTGATGCAGGGACTTTGCTTTCAGGCGTCTAATGCAAGATCACATGTTGGAGATGCATCATGAAGTCAGGAGTGTGTTGAGTAGTTCAGATTATCTGAGGCAAAATAATTATGGAAGCCCAGAGGACAGAAGAAACATTTCAAACATGCCAACAAGAGAGCACACAACAGCAGAAGCTGAGGAACTGGACAGATTTTCCATGAGGTGGTCCAGCGCCTGGCCATTCTTTCTGCTAAAAGTAGTCATTCTTTCAACACCATAATGCACTTTTCAGGTGCTATCCAACCATTGCCACTTCGGTGACAGCTGTCAGCTTTTCTTTGCCATCTTTAGCATACACTTGAGTAGCTATGCCTGAAAATTTATTATGGTTGTATTTTTACTTCTCTGGATCACTTTACCTTCCAAACACCCTTTGAGAATGGCAAAGTTCCTTTCCACATTGTATTTTGACAATAGCAAACTTATTGAGATTCATTTAACAGAAAGGGCTAGATCTGGGAATCCCACTATCATCAATTTCATTGTGTTATCTCACCTGACTTTGCATGTCTGCAGTGGAGACATGATGTATGATTTACTCAGTCTAATATGCTTTTACAGTTGGTTAGGAGAGCACATTGGGCTGCTTGTAAAGACGCTAACTTTAGGAGGAAGTCACCCAAAGCATCCCCTGAAAGCACCTCCATCATGCACAATGGTGCAGTAGCACGGCCAGCACTGGTGTCTCACACATACCATGGATGCCCCAAGGAATACACTGCAGGCACCTACACTCACTCTGACAAACCCCATCCAGCAAATCCCTTCAGCAGCCTTGTTGTGCTTCGGGATTGCTCCTCAGAAATCTCTGCTTCTTTTCCAATCTGTTGTCTGGACACTTGTTCTTATAAGCTGTCCATGATTTTATTACAAACCTAAGCACTTTGAGTAATCCAGACAAGATATTTCTGAGATTTTATTACTCAGGAATTCAGTATGTACCATCACTCTGATTTTTGTCCTAGATTTAAAATATAAAATGTGAGGGTGCAAGCTCTTATTTCTGAATTATTAAAATCTCAGTTAATTTAGAGGCCTTATGGCCATTATTATATCAGTTAAAGACTCCCTGTTACATGTATTAAAACACTCTAGAAATAACAACTTGCAAGTAACTGCAGATGAGCTTTATCAATACCAAACCATAGAAAGGAAAGGTCCAGCCACTTCATAGGACTTTTTCATCATTAGAGGCACGATTCAAATACCCCTGCATTTACTGATATTTTCCCTCAATCAAGTCCAGCAAGCTTTAGAGTGAGGCCATAACTGTTGTGTGTTTATTGATAAATTTTCTTCCTGAAAAATGGAAGTCTTGTAAGAATTACACTGAAGAAAATGCTCTTAAAGACTGCAATAGTCTTTCACTGCAGCAACCTAAGATGAATCTTTATAAGGAGTGCCACTTGCACTGCTATGTGTTACATATATAATGAACTAGCATGTATTTTAAAAAGCATTATATGCATTAAATTGTATAGCAAAAAATGGAGCAACAAACTCATTGGAGATAAAAGTCTTGTTGCTCGCATGATGTTTAGTATCTATACAGGACTGCAGGATTCTTTTATTTTTACAATTAAAAGAAGTTGGCTGCAAAATCTATAGAGCATATGTTTCTGTGCAGGAAGTCTTTGGATACAGGAAGGTCATGGCTCACAGCATCACAGCCTGCTAATTGACACATAGTGCTTTTCTGAGTATTAATAAGTTGATGAATGATTTGAACTCAAGAGGACTTTAAGTGTCATAGAGATTAAAGTGAAAAAATCTCTATACTAAAGTTTCAAACTCCAGACAGAATAAAGAACTGGCATTGCAGAGCAATCTCACACAGGACTGAAAGACACCTGCAATTTATGGAGGTGAAATCTTGGCTTTTTTAGCTTCCCCATGCAATTTAAGGTGGTGAACACTTGACTTGTTTAGCTTCCCCATCCCCTCATTAAAGCTTTCTTGTAAAGTTATGGCTTCAGAGGCTCAGAATCTGCTCAGAATCAGAAGATTGGATTTTTATTATTCAGATATCCAGTTTATCAGACAATGAGCTGCCGTGTTCTCCAAATCAAGTTTCCTTTCACATTGAGACCTGCTTTTTTATGCCTTCTTGCCAGCAATTACCTTTTTGGTAGCTTTGCATATTAACTGCTACTGCTCCAGATCTTCACCTACATAGCTTTGTACTGTCATTTACTTACTCTCTTGGCCACTCTTTACCTTACCTGGCTAATTGTTTGATCCAAAGTATGTAGGGGTAGAGGTGGAAGGGAGAAAGTCCTGCTGTCTTCATTCCATGCGGTGCAGGTCACAAAGGTTGTTCTTTCAGCACCAGAAGGAATTAATGTGTTCTATAATTTTCTCAGCTGTATTCATGTCAGTTTCTTAGTCTCAAGCTGCAGTATACCTGTATGTCATGTAATTAAAAAAAAAAAAAAAAAAAGAAAGTGAGCCTACCACCAGAAATAGCAACTGCATCACAGATGGGGCTCAGACCCTTGCAAGAAATAATACAAGCAGAGAAATATGAAGAGAAAATGAAGATGTAACTGAAGTAACAGGCAAAGAGAAGCAGAGAACAGTGAAGATGCATAAGGCTGATCTTATTGCCTGGCAGATGAAAGATCATCATACCACTGACTTAGCAGCATTGAGGATATTTATTATGGTTCACAAAAGTCACAGCTATTGTAGTCTATAAACAGAGACCTGGATACTAGCCTGGCTCACCTTCCTAGTGACAGAAGTCCTCAGTCAGCTCCCACACTGATCTCCTGGATTTCAGGGATGCCAAGGGATCAAGCCCTCTAGGAAAAATACTAGTTTTCATTGTGTACAAAAAGATTTGACGGAACACCAGGTAAAGTCGTATACTGTTGTCCATATTTCACTGTGCGAGAAGTCAAGGCATCCAAATGAGCCCATCATTTTTCTTTTACACTCCGTGCTTAACACATGCCGCACTGCTCCATACTGATTCCAAGAAGGAAAAAAATAACATTTAGTTCCAATGCTGGTTCTGTCAATAACAAAGGTCTCCTGATTTACCTTCATTTGATGATTTTGAACCATAGGCCAATATCAAATAACATATTTAAGAAATTAGGGTTGTGCTGGCAGACTGTTTCACGATCTGCAATTGCAGACCTCTTTTTCTTAGTAACTGGTGACCCGTTTGCAACACAGAATCACTGTCTGTTTATTTCCTGGAAAAAAACAAAGCACTAGCCTTGACTTAGAAGTTTAGACAGTGTCACCAGAGAGGATTGCGTTCAGCCCCGGTACCTGGGGGACAATCGCCATATGGGCAGGGGCAGGAGGACAGACAGTGTTGCTCCAATCAACCAGCAACAGCTGGAGCAGGAGAAATTGGTAAGAATAAGGATTTGAGAGATGATTGAAGATGAGAAATCTACCCACACTTTAAGCTACAGTCACATTCTGTTTCCCCCTCCCACCCTTGGTTGATTGCAGAGAACTGTGATCGCAGACCTGAGGCTCAGGATGGAAGAACAAGAGGAATTATTTAACCAGAGATCTCTTTCTTAGTTTGAGCATGTATTCAGCCAAACAGGTCTCCTTTGTTTGCTTCTAATTTGGAAAGGATTTCAACTGCCTTAGAGCAGCATTAACCCTGTTCTGCAGATAGGAAGCAAGAGAATGTGGTTGAAGAAGTGACTCAGTCCAGAGCATTTTTACTGCTGCTTTGTGCTGCTGAACTACAACTGGAAACAGTGCTGTACTGCCTGTTGGGAATCACATCCCTTTTTTGACTTTGTCTATGCATTTTTCCCATAATAATTTACGCTTACTATTTTACAGTTCTCAGCTCTCCTGGAATAAATTCCATCTCAAAGATCCTTCTGTTCAGAAAACTCTTTAAGCGTTATTAAGAAACAGGGATAAACACACCATTAAGTTCATACTCACCACAGTTCTGTTTGTATGGAGCTTTTTATACTAAGAAACTGCCCAGCAACTCAATCAGCAGGGCAGTTTTCAGAAATTAACTTACCTACCACAGCCTAGAATCCCCAGTGTCATTCCTTAGCTGTACAGCTTCTGCAGCACACAGAGGAGTAGAGCAGATCTTATAGTTAATTATTAGCACTCACACAGGGAGCGTCAATATGGAGGCTTTATGTTTTTAAACAGAGACCTAAGTCACAATTTCCTTTCATGTACGCTCCTGTTGTGATGCAGGAGAATAAACTGTGCATTTGTTTCTGTATTGAAACTGCTTATTGACCTCAATGCAGCTGTAAATATTTATGCCAACTAATGATCTGGCTGACTTGGATTCAAAGTTACAGGATTGTAACAAAATCCGACGTTATCCTGGACAGTCAAGAATCGTCACCACGGACACTTTCTGCAACAAAGGGAAAGTGAGCTATTGAATGTATTCTGCATACACCATCTCCTGGAGGCCCTGGGAACATCTCCACTTGCCAAGCCTGAACACATGGGACAGTTTCTGAACAAAGCCTCCACTTGCAGAAGTTCAGCTGTGAATATTCATCTGCTAAAATCTGAAATTCATGTGTTTCACTGTGAATATTTTTTTCTTTCATCTCCCTCTGCACCCCATAAATATTCACTAATTAGTTTTCAAAAAAGCTTGCAGATAACTAGGTAAAAGCCCATGAACTGGGTTCCACATTGCTTGGGTTTTTTTAAAATTTTGTTTGATTTGTTCTTTTTCCCCTGAAACTTTGCTTAGCACTAGCAATTGCATTTATTTTATCAATTGGTCATGAGCAATCTATTAGCAGCTAGTTAGCTACTTACATGTATTGGTTGCATAAGGCAAGATAAAATGCTGTTGCTTTATAGACTAAAACAGAAGACTTATTGCAAACCAGCAGATTTCTAAAAGCACGTCAGTTCTTCACAGTATAACAGAGCACTTAGTGCTGCACCTCTCCAGCAATTATCAACTGAAACTGAACATTCTTTCAAGATTCTGCAGCAGTTCCCTGTCAGAGATCGTGCTGGCAGTAACAGCAATTCTGCTGATATATGAGGTGTCCATTAGACACTGCACTTGGTGTTACACCGGTTAATGAGAACTATCATGGGGCAGAGCTCCTGAAAACTTTTCATAATAACTTTTCCCCAGAAGTTGCTGGAAAAGTTAGGAAAGTGTTTTCAGCCATGTTCCCCCTTTCCATACCTTATTACAATTAAAAAGCAGTATTGTAGGTGGTGGTAAAAGCTGAATCGGTAAAAGCTGAATCCATGTTAATTGTACATCTGTCACTGCAGGGTGCAGTCATTGGCCTGGTACCCAACTGTACCCTGGGTTGCCTTTTTCTAATTTCCCTCAAAGAATAATTCCTGGAGTTGAGTTTTGGAAAGGAGAGGCTAACTGAATAAATTATGAAATAATTTTAATGATTTGAGATGCCGATTAGAAATTGAGTTCCTGAAGCATATTTCCTCCAGCCAGCTGTCAAGATGCACAGAATAGTCTTTAATGAGATTCAGTGAGGCAGCTAGTGCACCCCATACATCAAGTGCTGGGAGAGCATTTCCTAGATTTCAGTCATTTATGGGTTCATTGCTTATAGAAAATAGCTATAATTTCACTTCCCAACAGTTGCTCCATTTAGACCTTCATTGTCTCCTCACAGCTCCCAGCAAGCTCAAAACTCCACAGGATCAGAAGGCAATTTTGTATTGCCAGCTTTTTTGGACCTGAGAACATCTTTTCACTGTATTTGTGTTCTGAACATCTGGGTTTTCTACACACTGCAAAACATACATGACAACGAAGTGTGATGCAAACCTCAAAATGATAGTAGACATAACAATCAGGGCATCAAGGTGGGGGGGGGGGAAGTATTTGAGACAGATCTTCTAGCTTTGCAGCACTGAAAGGTTATACGTAAGGCGAAAACTTCTAGAAAGACCTCAAAAACCAACAGTCCAACTTTGGAGTATGTCAAGGTTAACTGCTGGCAGCATCTCCTGTATTTTCAGTTTTAAATCCCAACTTGCCTAGGATATTTCTATGCCTGAGTCTTTTCAAGTCTGAGTCTAGATGTTCTCAGCCTAGCTGATGGCACTGAATGCAATAGCACTGTATTACATAAACGGGAATGTGCCAAGCAGTGTAAAATCCCTGACATTTAGGATTGTATTTTCCTGTTTCTACTCCTCTTGGTTTTATCACATTGGTATTTTCATGCATAATTGGCACCCCAAGCCATAGATATGTATGCAATTTCACAAATAAAACGACTTCTCCACTTCCCACTCAGCAGATGTTTTGACAACAAAAGACAGAAACCAAGAAGAGATCTCCTGACTTCCCTTAAACACTACATGACCTTGTCTCAGTGCTCAAGTTACCCAACAACCATTTCACCTCCTCAGCACTTAGGGGCATTTACATTACCCCTTGTTTTCTTACACAGTGTAAGAAAAATTACCCCTTGTTTGTTTCCTTACCCATGGTATGTTTTCTCAAACAGTGAGACGATTGTGGAAATACAGCACAGCCCATGCATCCCACAGTAGATATTATGCTTAGAGGTCACAGGGACAGCATTGGTACCCCAATCCCAGAAAGCATACTTCCAAAGCGCTTCAGCCTTTCTCCTGCAACTTCATCTTGCACTTCCCAGCAGCATTCCTAGTCCTCCCTTCCAAGAGTTCTGTCTTCACAGAACGTGGGGTCATCTTTCTGAACCATCTGCCCCTGACCTTTGCATCAAGATCCTCGGGTCTTGGCATTCCACAGCCCTGAACCTGTGAAGTCAGAGTAGCGATTCAAGATGCTAAGTGCTCAGCCTCATCTGTTGCTACATCCCTCTGCTGCAAGGGCTCTCGTGACCATCTCTTGAGTTTGCCCCACGTACTAACTCAGATCCAAGTGGGAGGTCACTGTGTTTCACAACTTCATATGCAACAGCCTTCTCACAGAAGACTGGGGAGATGGTTCTAAAAATTTGGGATGCATGTAAGTAGTATGGCCATTTGTGATATACGTGAGTGCTTCAGATTTAAACTCAGTTTACTGATATGAAATCCCTGATCTCCAGTATCTGAGCTGCAAAAATTATATTGTTAGCTTCTAGAGCCTTCACCTTTTTTTGGGAGAGGCACTAACCAGCAACACTAAATAGCTTTTTAAGCATTGGCTTTTAGCTTTTAGCTACTTTGTTGATATATTCATATACACACTGTTACTTTGCCCAGGCCATTGGCACCCATTTCTCCCACTCAGCAGCTCAGCCAGCACAGTCTGCAGTTCGCAGTGGTGCTGTGGTGGCCTTGCTAGCTAAGATGCAGAAGGCTGGTTACTCACTAAACACTAACAAGTCCTATGCATGGCAGGGATGCTTAGCTACCATGCAATGCACA
>NW_010107874.1:24629-30857 GCF_000699245.1 Pterocles gutturalis
TCCCATGCACTGCACAAGAGAGG
Source organism: Pterocles gutturalis (assembly GCF_000699245.1). Lineage (NCBI taxonomy): Eukaryota > Metazoa > Chordata > Aves > Pterocliformes > Pteroclidae > Pterocles > Pterocles gutturalis. Next base: position 24,653 of record NW_010107874.1, read on the forward strand.
CTTCTGGGAAGTACAGAGTTATCCTGCTGGCTGAGGAGCAATTATATTCAGGAGCAATGACCTTTTCTAAAAACACGTGTAACTTCCTTTCCTCCCAAGTCTTCAAAAGGGAGGTCTGGTGGTTAAAGAGACAAATAAAGAGGGCTGTATCATCTGTATCCATAACTGTCTTTACATCTTGTTCAGTAACTGTCAAGCCAGGATTTCACTGGCCCCTGAAAGCCTCTCTCTACATCAAAACAGACCTTGTTCTTTCAATTTCTTTCAGCCATAGATGTCTGATTTTGGAGGGACCTTGTAAGGTTACCTGAGCTGAGTGCCAAGAAAACTCATGTTTGGAGATGGATCTGCAGCTATTGCATTCATTTATTTTTAATCATACTTGAATCACCAGCAAATCTCTAGGTACTCTACAGATACAAAAATTATCAACAGTTCCTAGTGCCCATCACCTGCTTTGTGGTGGTTATTCACCTTTCACCCTGGCTGAGTTTTGAACAAAAAACCACAGTTGACTATACACAGAAGTGTAGTCACCCCATACTCGAAATGCCTATAATTTGGACAGCTATTTCTTCTCAATAAGATAGCTTTTATATTTGCTACTACCAATAAAAAAGGAAGTAACTGTTTCCCCAACATCACCAGTTAAAAAATATTGAATCTATTCTTGATTCTTTAAATTTTTCAGAGTTCATGATTTCTCTGAAGCCCTGGGCTTTAGGATTCTGTTACTAGTTTAAAGAAAACAGGAAGACTCTTTCAATAGAAGACTCTTAAAATATGAGAAACACAAAGGAAAGAGAGCATGAGAAACAGACAAGATAAAAAATGAGACAACTAATAAGGCAAGACTCACAGGAAGACTACAACATTCACCTGTCCTGTCAGGGGACAGGTATTTGTGGCTTCCTTCTTTTCTCAGAATTTTCCCAGGAGAGGACTACAGAAAGTAAGAAGCAGCAGTGACAACTGATGAGTCTTGTTTCCATCCTGAAGGTTTTATCTTCTGTTTAGGGAAGTAACCCTTAGCAGTCTCAGTTGATTAGCAGTGAAGGTAGTTCAGGCAGTCCATTATCTGCTTTTGGCAGCATTTTGCGTTGTTAATCCATTATTTATATAGTTGCAAACAAATCTTTTCCTCATATGGATAAGCAGCAGTAAGAAGAAAATAGAGTCCCAAAAGACAGAGAGAATTAAAACACTGTTAAGATTTATCCTATATAAAAGGAGTTGAGTCATCAAATACAAAGGTGCAGACACATAATTATGCTTGACAAAAAGCATAGATTACGAGCAGCAGGTAGAGCATAGGATGCAAAGGATTGCTACATAACTTCCTTACATAGACTTTCCAAGACTTCCCACAAGAGCTATGATGTTGCTAGAGACAGGATATGAAGCTAGATGGATTTTCAGTCTAATACATATTCCAATGTTGTCATCATTTTTGGTGAAATTTGACAATGTGCCCAACACGACGCAAAGCATGGACAGTCCTCAGTAAAGCACTTGGGACAGAAAATTGCACAGAGGTGCAGTTTGCTTTCTCTTTTGTACTAACCTTTCTCACAGACGCTTAAGTATTTAGCTAGATGTAGGCACTGGTGACAGTCTGAAGGATACCTTCCAGTGAAATCAGGTGTCGGCAGTCTCTATCTGCAGATCAGATGTTGTGCTGCAATTGGCATCACTACGTGGGCCACAGATACCACAACAAACACCTAAGTTGACTGGGAAGATGGCAGTATGGTTCAGTGGTGAGACTCAACGGGTTATTTCGTCTCTTCACTGAAACTGCCAAGAAGTAAAACCTAAAATAGTACTGACTGGGGCAACAAGCTTCTTGGGACACAGGGTGCATGGAGGCCACTCCAAGCTCATTCCTTAAGCAGGTCATCTCCAATGTCTCAAGACTATACATCTATTTGGGTTGACAGCATTGTGCTGGAAGACTGCATGATGTATTGTCATAGCACTGACAATACTAACTCCCTGTTATTTATGTCTTCTGGCACTTGAATGCTTCTTCCACGCTTCCAGACAAGAACATTTCCCGCTGTGCCCACAGTCCTTCTGGCACAGCATGCACTATGGCCAGCTCCTAATAGAGGCACACCCTACACTGCTTGTCCTGTGGTCATCCAGACCGGAACACCTCAGAAAACATGCCGAGACTCCCTCCATGCCTACAGTCTTGTGTTTACCCACAGGTCTCATTCCTGGGTCCACAGGGACCAGATCAGCAGAGCACAATGTGGAAAGCACCTGCCCACTTTCCAGAAGAAAAAATTATCGGAAATATAGTATATTCATAGTTTCCAGGACATCAAAATAACATCCAAAAGACCTTTTTTCTGTTCCTTTTCAGACTGAACTAGATGACTGTGCATGTACATCTTACCTCTGTTATTCTTAAAAAAGCTAGGATTACTCTTTTATCCATGGGATCATTAAAGAGAAGAGTGGGAAAGGTCTTTTGTATGGCCGTGTGTTGCCTTACGCTCTGTTTTACATAGATGATGATGCAGACAGCCAGATGGACCAGCAGAAGGCCTCTTTGCTTGGTCTTTGCAAAGCAGAGTGTGGCTATGTGAGATCATCTTTGCAAGCTGCTGTGAAGACCATGAGCTTCCTGGGAAGCAAATAGAGCATGACTACTTCAGCCTTCACTTTATTTGGCTTCCTGTGCTCTGAAAGTTTGACCTTTTAGAGGCTGGTACATTGCTGAAGGCTTTCCAATCAGTATGGTCTTGGCAACACTCAGCCATCTCAAGGAGGTGCTTGGTGTAGTAAAGGACACTGCCTGGTACTTCCACTGTAATTGGAGAATTTTCCCACGAGTCACTAAATGCTCCAAAGACAAAGAGGGTACTTTACAAACAGAGGTCTGTGAAACTTGTGAACATCCAGACTACTCGGGGCTTTAATACAGAAGGTGGAGACAGTTGTGAAAAGGAAAGGACACAGAACTGCAAAGATTGTCTGTATGTGTATAGCGTGGTACAGCCTGGGCTATGCTGAGGGGTATTCTTCCTCCTTCTCAATGCCAGGGGAGGCTTTTTGGTGTCCACAACAATTCAGTTCTTAGTTTCTCTGTGGAGAAAGGCAGCAAAGACAGCAGTGGTCTGTGGTATGGTATCTAGGCTTTTAGAAATGGAACGGTGGTGCTGCTCTTCAGAAGACTAAATCTCACCCTTAAGGAGTCAATAAAAGATGTTCTGCTGAAACAAACCCAGACTGTGGTCTGGGTATCCAGAGCCCCAGAAAGCAGATCCTAGCAAGCCTAGAGGCTTCTCGTGACACTTCCTGAAACGTTGACTGGGTTCAAGACAAGTAATACAACTAAAATCCTGGATTTGGGGGTTCAGGGTGTCTCAAGTGAAATGTTTTTCACATTTGAAGAAAATCCTGAGAGTACACAGATAGGCTAATCAGTTACCTGGTAAGTCTTTTCAAACTTTTTCTGTGATCTGGAAAGCTGACTGCAGGAAAACATCAGAGGCAGGTCTGTGAATGCTGAGAATTTCTGACAAACTGTTCACATATCAGACCAAGATACCAGATGCAAAGGAGGCACATGACTCTGCTAATCTGTAATTTCATCTCCTCAGCTCCACCACCCATCCCAAGGATTTCGGTTTGGAACCGTGCGAGAAAGCAGTGCTGAAGACTATGTGAGGCAAAGCTTCCCAGAGATGCATGAGTACATGCGGCGGTACAACGTCCCTGCGACCCCGGATGGAGTGGCATATCTAAAGTGAGCCTCTGACTGCAACTGCAGATCTGGTCCCTTGACCAGAACGCAAAGCAGTGAAATGGTGATGGGTTTCACATGTTCAGTGTCTCTTATCCCACAAAATAGTCATTGAAGGGAGTGTGGTAGATAGAAAAGAGCAAGCTAGCGTAGCACCAGATGGAATGTTTCCAGGGGACGCAGTGCTTTGTGCTAACAACAGCTAGGGTGCCATCAAGCACAGGCAATGTATAAATCCTGGCAGGTTTCTGTCCTTGGGACCCTTTTGTCAGGCAGTGAGAAACACCCAGAAAAAAGTCACCAAGCAAAAGCTGTGAATGAGGTTCCTCAGCATCTTCAGCGTGCTGGGAGGTAAGAAGGTTCCCAGAGAGAAACCTTAAAGCATTTATAATTAAAATTAATAGAAGAAGCATTAAATTGGTAAAAAGTAATAAACACCAAGTCTTCTTGCTTTAGAGAATCATGGTATCACTATGTTTCAGAGACATTTGTGCCTAACAGTCTGGCATCACACAATGTATTTATTCTGCCCGGAAACAGGAGAGGTATAAGCCAGAAATAATTAACTCGTTTTACACACAGAAGTTGCATAACAGATGGCCTGAGAATTTTTCACCAGAAGTTGTTTCCTGTTTACGTATTTTTCCCAGACCCATCCTAATGATAATTAAGGTAAATGGCAGTTCCTTTGGATTAAACTGGAATCAATCCATCAAAATCAATGACATAATGTAACTTCACATCAGAACACCTGGACCTTTAATGGGACAAGAGTGGAGGGTGCAGTCCCTGGATCAGAAGAGACCACACACTGCAACTGTTCTTTTGTATCATCATTTTATGCAAGTGTGCTATTGATAAATTATTATGTTAGTAAAATTCAGTCCTCTGTGTTCATGAAGAATGAACATAGAGAAAAGCTGATCCAGGTGAAGAAAATTAATTTACCTCCTATTGAAGGAGAAAGGAGGAGACACACCTTTGTATGAGTTATCCTCCTGCATTTTTGTTCTAATTACCATAACTTTAACATTGGAAAGAAGCCAATACAGCACTAGTATTTTAGCAATTTTTGTTCTTTTCCAGTAAAGCTTTGTCCTACCCTTCAGTTGAGTCGAAGTCTAACAAACAGTAGTATTTTCCATCCTTGAGATCAGTAGTATTTCATGGGAGCAAGGTAAGTCCTACCCCTGCTGTCCTGCTCTAATTGCACAAAGTTTGTATTTTATGCACAATTCCCTTCAAAATATAAATCAGTTTTGCATTTAAAATAGCAGGCCCTGGTCTCTGGTTTCATTCAGTAATCTTCCAGAGAACTGCGTAGATAAGTGTTCAGTGACCATCACTGAGTCTTAGACTGTGAAGTGATTCTTCTTCTGACTTTGACGTTGAATACAGGCATGATCCAGAGAAACTTGATGCCTTCATCATGGATAAAGCACTCTTGGATTATGAAGTATCGATAGATGCTGACTGCAAGCTTCTAACTGTGGGAAAACCCTTTGCCATTGAAGGTAATAATCAGTTTTATAACTTACTGCTCTATTTCTCATGTGTTGCATTTGTTTAATTGTAATTTGGTCTTCTCAATTAAAGTATGCAGGTGAAACTGTGGATCCCTTGAAGATTGTGATAAAATTCTCAGTGATGAAGCAGAAAAAAGGTTTCGCACTTTTTTGTGGTTTTCGAACTTTCAGATTGCTTGTACCATCTGTTGCCATGCTTTGTGTAGGAATTATTCAAAGTGCTGAGCCGGTCCGTCTCCAAATAAGTAGGAGGCACCATCCATTTCAGTGCTCACAATGAAATAAAGCAGCTCCTGAAATGAGGCTTGCTTTTTGCAGGATCACTTTTGCTACACATGTTCAAAACCCAGTGAAATACATTCAAAATGCTGTTCTACAGTTTCACTTTCATCTGAAGCAGACAAATACTGTTCCCATTTTAAAGGTCAACTTATGATTCCCGCTGAATCTGTAGCTAATTGGAGCTAAAGAAGGGAGCCTACCCTGATACATAGCCTCCCGCATCCCTGCTGTATTAGCAAGGACAGACTGGGAAGCAGCCTGGAAGCAAGGCTTGTCTGAAGCTGCCTCCAGCATGGGTGAGCACATTTAGCAGATATTAGACTTTAGGAATCACTTCTGTGATAGATGGCCGATGAAAATGATTGAAGCTCCCTCTTTCTTCCACTCGAAGGGCAATCACTCTGGCCACTCCCATCGCACATTAAAACAACCTCCTTCAGAAATGTTCAGACCTGATTGAGGAAGGCAGTATGCTAAATGAAGGCCAGAGGTAGCTGAGCATTTTAATCATTTTCAGCTACAAGTCACCAGCACTAGGCATTTTGCAGAATGCTCCTTTTTGCTGTTCCTCATCAGCGTCTCCCATTTGAATTCACACCAGAGACCTGCAAGCAATTAATTTTCTTCTTTTTGTTATCAA